>NC_141419.1:55855844-56074743 GCF_034619465.1 Leptosomus discolor | reverse complement strand
AAAAAGGCTAGCTAACTTGTATAACTTGATATTCCAGCTCTTAAGAGGTGAGTGCTGTGTAGAGTGGAAGAGTATCTGTGAACTCCGCTAGCTGCTTGTATGCCATTTGGGAAAAGCAATCGCAAGCTATGGCTAAGTTCTGGAAAACAGGGTTTGTTGCAAGGGGTCAGTTCCACTGTGTGTTGCCACTTTCTTCCCATGCCCTGTCTCCACTGCTCTGACCTGTGTGATCTCATCCTGTGGAGTGAAGGGCATTAAAAATGAGTAGTCTTCTGCGGGGTTGATAACCTGTGCTCACTGTGCAATGAGCTTGAGAAAGTAATATGTCTGTCAGGCAGCATGGCTGATGTAAGGGCAGGAGCATACTTGAGGGTAAGCAGGAGTGGGCAGGTATGAACTGATAGCTTTACTGTTTCATTGGAAAATACTATGAATTTTGGGAACTTCCTCATACTTGCAATAAAATAGTAAGGTTCTCACGAAGTATTTTTCTCCCTTTCACAAGAAAAAAATTACTGGTTTTGTTATATGTAAACCAATGGACCTACTTTGATGTGAATGCGTGTGCAATGGCAACTGCAGTTTTCTGTAAGACTTCCTCTGACTCCTTCCAAGGATTGCATTTTTACAGCGAGGATTGCACAGTCAAGCAGTGCTGCTGTTAAAGGCGTAGCTGTACCTCTGCTATTGTCTTGCTTATTAACATAAATGTCACGTGCCAAAAGGATTTGTTCCTAGGCTGTGTGTGTGCAGAGATGTTATTCTTCTGATGCTCGTGATTTTGTACCAGAGGTAGGGTTAGCCAGTGTACCGCAATCAGGCTTTGAAAGAAGAATGTAGTTGTTACAAAGGAGGTGTTTACTTTGCACAGAATGTCAACTGTGCAACTCTTAGCATCTGTGCAGTTCTCTTCTTTTGTATTTCCACATCTGTTCATGTTCAGAGACATTTTACAGTTTTGAAAAGAGACTATTATATAAGCTGTTTTATAATTTTCTTTAATATCATCATAATACTTTTTAATACTTTTTTTAATTTACTATTTAAAATACGTGAAAATTGAAGTTTTTGCTTGCACTGAAGTTGTCTCATTTTTGGGGGGAGAAGTGAGAGCTATTAATCTTGTGCATCTTCTTCAAAATACTAAGGACTACTTAAGTATGTAGAGAATACCTGTACTGTATAACTGAGTAAGAGGTTTGTGGTTGCGTTCTTGAAATTGGATGATTTCAACATGTTCTACATAAATCTGTTTAAATGTGGTTGTTATTTGATGGAGATGGGAATTTCTAGAATTAAATAGTGGTTGAGGATTTCTGTGGTTTTAGGTATTTCCAAAAATACCGTAATGATGGATACTTCAGATATTTGTATTTTACAGAATTTATTGTATGTCAGTACCATTTTCTTTCATTTTTAGTACCGCCCATTACATCTCAATATCTTAGAAAATTTCTTCTTCCTGTAGGAGTCGTTCTTGTGCTAATGTTTGTTTTTTCTTTTTTTTTTTTTATCTCTCTTAGCATTGTACAGTTCGAAAAGCACTCTACTGTTCCTGTTGCTCATACATGATAATTTCACCAGATTATTAAAGTATTTGCAACAAACTTTCAGTAACAAATGAGTGTTGCAGTGCATTTAGTGAGATAGAAATAGTATGCATTTGAGCTGAAGTTGTTTACAGTATGTACAGCTTGTAGATGTTCTTTGCCTTTTCTTTTTTTTTTTTTTTCCCACAATAGAAGTTTTATCTCACTTGGGAAAGGTGTTGCAAATAAACTGTTATGGAAGGGTTGGTACAGCTGACCTTTTGTTTTTCCAGTTGTGACACTAGCTCTCAGTGAGATGATGTGGAACTCCGGTGGCTGTAGAGATAAGTGGTTGATTTTTTTGTCTTGCAGGAAGAAAAGCTGGACAATGGATTTTAAACTTGAATGATACTACTTTGATACTTATGTTATTATACAAACCGAAAACAAAGAACATGATCATACTTTGGAGGAAGTAATTATTTTTTTGGCACAAGGTAACAGAGTTCTTGTGATTATATCTGGTAGGGCTGTGATGTCCTGTGAAGGGCTCTGCCTGCCTCCTCCATATGCCTCTGTTATGGGTGGAGTTATATGTAAGCTTAAAACTTCTTTGACTCTGAACGAGTCCAGACATTTCAGATAACATGGCAGTGTCTTACTTGTTGCTTTCATGCAAGGGACGGTTTAGCTGCATTACTGTGTGGACCCAGTAAAGGACTAAGTAACAGTTGTTTTCCTTTCCTGTAAAGCGCTCTCTTCTTGGACTGAAAAGAATTATATGAACCAGGGATATCCTATATTGGCATGGTGATATACTGCTGTTTTAGTTTCTTTTCTTGCTGCTTTTACATGGAAGTAGCCATTCACTTAGTGTTATCTTGGACTGTAGGATCAGGTCTTCTACAGTATCTGTGAATCTGCACCTTACTTGCCTAAAATAAGACTTGGGTGAGGTAACGCAGAAAGTTACTATGTTAATTGTTTTATTTTTTATGCTAATTTGGGATTTGCTAGTAGTTTTCTCTGATCCTATGAAGATGATCATAGTACAGTTTTGTACATCGAATTAGACACAAGTAGAATATTGAAACAAATGCTTTAACCTCCTGTTTTCAAACTACAGTTATTTTTAAGGAAAATTTCAAGTACATTTTAAAGAAGTGTTGTAACAAGAAATAACTAAATCTGGATATCTGTTTTGACTATTTTTGCCAAATTTAGGCTATTTACTTAGTAATACATTAAAAAAAGTGGTATCATGTGACACTAATTTAATGATTCTTAAGGTGTAGATTTTTTTTAATTCTCCTTGAATTAAGTGTGCGTTATATCTTTCTATGTCTGGTATTTGTAGGAAGTGCTGCTTTGAAAGGAGATAAGTTTCAATGCATAATAAAAGGCAACAGGAGATCAAAGATTTAGATATCTTGGCTTAAGACTTTGTGCCCAAAATAAATTGTTCCTTTTATCTTGTCACTCTGTTAATGATGTCATTTTTTATGTGTCAAATCTGCCATGGTAGAATTGTTGGTGTGCTGTGGCTGTGTTTACTAGGACAGTTGTCTTCTGCAATAGTTAGTGTTCATCCTCTTCCATCTATCTAATTCTCCAGATATACTTGTTTCTGACAGATTTGACTATCTTAAAAGTAACATTCAATTTCTCTAGTTTCTGAAAGTTGAAATAATTTTTCATTTTTTTTTTTAGGTAGGCACTGTAAATTATTTTCTTTGCTGAACTACATGGAAAGAGGACATAATTATTACTGTTATTACTGATTAACCTGTTTGTAGTTGTATTCAGAAGACATATGATGATGGTTTTCTTGATTTAAGCTTATCATGCGGAAAAGTTAGGGTCACAAGTGTAAGAAGTAACTAGTCTCTTTTACACCACAAAATCAGCATTTTTCTGAAAAGAGGTGTTGGTTTTGAAAACAAACGTTATTGAAGAGCTACCAATTAATTTAATATTGCTGTCTGTGCAGTTTGTGTTACCTACATAAATATAGAACATCAATTTCCATTTTAAGACCTTAAGTTTTCAGTTGCATATAATACTCACACTTTGATTACTTTGGACAGCAATATCCCTTCTAGCTAGGGATTATGTGTGTGAGCAAGTATTTTGCTTAGAAAAGTTCTCATTTTTCACAAAAAAAAAAAGAAAAAAAATCTGTATGACTGTCTGCTTATGAATCCTTAAAATTCAATTTTGCTGTACCAATTAGAAGAGGAAACCACCACAGTATAAAGGATGTGCTTTTGCTCTTCTGTTGTCCCCTGAAAAATACAGCTGGCCTGTGTTCGAGCCAACACTTTATTAATTTCTGTCTATACGTACTGTCTATGATAAAGATAATTCATTTTGGGATGGATTACTTAGCTAAATGTATATAGAGCAATGTGGCATGACATGGCACAGTATGAATGTTTTATGTTTAGGGTCTGAAAAGATTTGGTAAGGCTACCTGAAATTTCTTTGCCTAGATGCTAGGGTCTGCTGTAAGTGTAAAGTCAAGAGAAAGCAGGCAATTGTGGTTTTGTGTTGGTTTTTTTATTGCTTTATTTTTCCTCATCTATTTTTTGTACCTTGGTCGTTTTATGTGAGGAACATGGAAAAATGAGGAAACTGGGAGACTCTTGACTGTCATATAGAAAATGGATGCAACAGTTTAAAAAGAGGTCCCACTCTTCTCTGGGAGGTTTTCCATCCATGTATTGAAAATTAGTGTATGGAATGAGCTGAAGAACAGACCAACGCAGTACCATAGAACTCCCTTTTTCTTTTCTTTTTTTTTTTTTTGGTAGCTTTAACTAAGATGCCAAGCTTTTATGTTGGAAAAATGAAGAATGAAGAATAAAAGTTGCTTGGACATGGTGTTTTTTGCTTGTTTAGTTTTGGGCTTTGGCATTGGGTTCTTTTCTTTTTCTTTCTTTTTTTTTTTTTTTGATGATCAGTTGGAGAATATAGGCTGGGGATTAAAAAGAATGAGAAGAGTTCCGGAAGAGCCTTGCTGGTTGAGTCCTCAAGAGGAATAAACTACACTTGCTTTCTCAGAAGTCACATGTTCTGTGATATTGAAAAGACACTTTGTAAGGGGTGCTCTAAACTTCATTCCTACATTTTCCATGGATCCCCTTAAAGTTGAGGCTAGACCTAATCAGAGGATAGGTCAGTTGTCTTATAAGTGGTACTGCTCTCCAAACATATCCAGTCTTACAGCCTGTTCTGGCTTTTCTCTGGAGGAAAAGAATGGGGAGTGGTGGTCAGATTCCCCCCAAACCAACTCTTCTTTTCTTTTTTCACATTTCTGCGACATGTTTAAGTTGTCAGTGTTATTAGTATTATTTGTGAGAGTAAATGTAAGCTAATTTTGTCACAGAGGATTACTAATTGCTACTCTTCATGATCTTGTCTTAAATAAAAAATAAAAATTATGAAGTAATGTATGGGTGTGGAATAAAAGGTGTAGATTATGAGCTTCAGACTATCTTGGGAAAATTAATTCTTGAACATGTTCCATGGTGTATAGTTTTCTGAAAATGAAAAGGTGGTGGTGAGGTCACATCTTCAAACATTGAGTGTGAAGATAGGAATTATGAAAAATGGTTTTGGATTTGTCTTGAAAAGTGAAATCTCAAGACAGCTCTATAGCACAATATGAAAAATTAAATCACTGCTGAGCTGGAGTGGTTTTGCCGTAGGTAGACTTCTACTATATAGATTGCAGGTATAAATTGACACAGATAGATTTGGGTTTTATCCTGTGCTACTATGTGTATTTTATGAGCATTTACCAATGGTTTTCAGTTATACAAAACTGTCTTTAAAAAAAGACAAATGTCGTTTGTAACTTTGTCATTTATAACTTTGGGAACTTTTAAGTTACTTAATGTACTCTGATGTCTTGGTGAAGTCCAATCTATTATTATTAACACTGTGGTTTTTATCAACTACATCAGAAATTTTTATCAGTCCATTTTTTAAAACTATTTCTGTATGAATTTATGAGCCAGCAAGTGCCAAAATCAGTTTTTTGACTTTTTAAATGTGAGTTACAGAGATAGTGAAGCTTTAAATTACTCACTATCCAGTAGCTGCTATTTGCACAGTTCTTGAATTTCTGTTGGAATTAAAGGCATTTTGTCATGCAGTACTCATGTGGTCACTTGTTTTCCTCCTAAACACAGACTTAATATTATATAAATAATTTCAGTATCAATTTGTAAAACGCTTAGATTTGCTATTTTAAAATTTGCTTAGAGTAGATTATATGCATCTGTATAGGGTGAAGAATTCTACGTCAAAATTTGGGGGGAGGATTTGTGGAGGGTTTTCGTGTGGGTTTTTTTTATTTTGTTTTTTTTGTGGGTTTTTTGTTTGTTTGTTTGTTGGGTTTTTTTTGAAAGGCCCAACACAGAACATTATTTGGTAACTCTTGTGGAGTCTTCTGATATGTGAGTTCTTCTGATGGATTGAGGCTGACAATCCTGTCTATTCCTGTTATTCAAAATGCGTTTTTTCTGACCACTGTGGACTTCTTGAGGAGGGAGTGGAAAGGAGGACTTTCCCTCTACCTAATTATTATATATTTTCAGGGGAACTATTAATTTGTTTTTGTAATCAAAGTTGGACTGTGGAGTGGTTTTAGAGTATCTTTTATTTTTTGCAACTCTCTCTCTCTCCCCAGCCAAGCAAACAAAACCAGAATTCCAATGCTTCAGATAAAAGGAAAAATTGGACTCTTCTGTGAATTGAGAATTTTAACAGTAGCAGCATTAAATGCCGACCTTAATTTAAAAAAAAAGGAAGCTTTTATATGAAGTAGGTTTTTTTTTCATTATATATTTTTGTCTGTCCACATTTTTTTCTCCTCTGAAAGCTAAGTGATTTTGCAGAGGTTTTATCTTTGTTATTGAATCTAATCTAGTTGTTATACAAATAGCATGTCTTCTTTTAGTAACTAACTCACTTTTTTCTATGTAGTGCAAGTGGTCTGTTGAAAATGTCCGCTGAAAGTTATTACTTCTCACAAAGATTTTTGATTTTTTTTATTATTCTGTCTTGAAAACTGTTTGAAGGAGGCAAAGGGCTTCTGTCTTTGCAGACCTTAATTCCTTTTCAAATTCAAGTAGTAGATTACAGTTATGATGCAACCCCATAATGTTCACCTTGTTGTTATTCGGTGTTATTGAGATCCTTTTAATTTGATGCAAGTGATTTTGTTTTGTTTTGTTTTGTTTTCCCCTCAAGCGTTCTTTCTGTGAGCACTTTTCTCTTTGCCTGGTACACTTTCGTAGTTTATTTTCAGTTTACACTTATCGACACCGGGTTTGTTCGAGGTCAGTTTGGTTAGCTTTAACTCTGCCTGATGGCATTAAGATTGGCATCCTCCCTCCACCCAGTACAAAACCCTAAAGTTTCAGAAAGATTGCTGTTTCTCATCAGAATGAGAGTGTGAAGACTTCTATGAAGAGGGAAGATAAATTACCAGCAAGAATCCCTGAGTTATGGACACCCAACTGACAGTAGGATCTGTTCTACTTTGCATAAAACAGTTATTCACTAGGATTTGATCTGTAGAGGATAAGCTGGTGTGTGTGTTTAGGGGGGCATTGGGTAGTTTTGTTTTTTCTTCCTGCTTCCCCACACCCTCCCCACCGAGGGGTAGTAGCAGGTGCAAACACATTGTATGCACTGCTGTTACTGAGTGCATGCCATTAGTACAGCACCAAGTGTGTAGGCCTGTAGACAGGCTCAAACTTGGCATTGTGCTGACCTTGCTCAGATGGCTTCAGTCTAGTCTAAAGTAAAGATTAGCCTGAAATAAATCCTGTATTGATCCAACTTTATGCTCAGTCATTGTAAATGTACCTCAATGTCAAGGCTGCAGAATCTGTACACTGTTCTTCATCTTGTTTGATAGGGAAAACATGTCTCTGCTTGCAGTTGGTCATCTGTTCCCATTTGCCACAAAAATGATGTAGGGATATACAATGACATACGGGCTTAAATTGTCAGCCAAAATGTGATTGTTTTATTTGAAAATGCTGAATTTTGTCAAGAAACTATGGCTGTATTAAAACCTCTGAGATAATTGTCTTAGTTTTAAGGTAACCAGCTTCCTTATATACAGTCGCATGATTGCAATCGTTTAGCATTCCCAGTTAGTGTCTGACAGATTCATCTCTTGTCATGTTTTCCTTTACCTGTTATGATTTTGTCTGATTTTGCAAGGATGGACTTCAGTATTCAGTAAATCATGATGAAGTTAATATAGTGGCCTAGAGCTTCTTGATGGAAAAGGGCTGAGCAGAGACCTCATTTCCTATGTATGCTTTCATTTCATTTCAAGATTGTTCTAGGATGCATGTGGGGATGTCAGCAGGTTATGATATACTATTGCTGTGCATGATTATCTTGTCCCATGAAGTTCAGCAGGCCTCAACAGATACTGTTCCAGCTTTTCAAACATGAACAGTTAGATTAGAGTTTGATTTTCATTCTTAAGGGGAAATAATTTGAAAAAATAATTGAATTTTCAACAGAACTTAGTTAGAATTTGAATAGTGACTGGAGGTAGTGATTCTGAGTCATGCAAGTGTTAATTAGACCTACAGCTCTTTAGAGTATTTGATTGCAGTTTTGAAAATTGAGCAGTTTACATAATTGGGTTCCTGAACTCACACTTAGGTCCTCAAAAGTTATTTCCAAAGACTTTTAATATGCTTAGTTCCTATTAATTTTAAAATACGAGTGTGCAACACTGTCTAATCTTTAAGAATAGACTCTTACTCATGTCATGCAAATCTGTATTTACATAGCAGTGGAAAAGTGAGATTGTATCCTTTGTGATGTGAGTTTCAGTTCTTTAACTGGACTTCCAGACTGAAAAAGGTTTTATATCTTTCAAGTCTATGTTACCACACTGAAAATCAAACAATACCGTTAAAATACTTGCAGTTAAAAGCTAAAACAAAATCCATTTTATCTTCTTTGTGTAGTACTACCTGTGAAGTTTTTATCCTTTTTTTAATGTATTCTCCAAGTAACGTGATCTGATTTAAAATCCTCCTCTACTTTTCTTTACCTACTGTTGATGCACACAATAGTTCCAAAGAAAAAATAGGTATAAGGAACTCACTCATTTAACTCTCAAACAGTTTTTGTCAATAAGAGAAAAATCATATCCTTCCTCTCTCACTTTTTCTGCCCTTTCAGTGCTACCAGCTGGCTGTTAGTGACCTCCTACAATATCAGTTGGAAAACTTTAATAATAATAGTTGGGGGGAAAAAAGTGCTTCTCAGTTTAACTAGAGGACATTCACTGGCTTTTCCAGGGAAAGAGGATTTAAACAAACTTTCCATAACATTTGTTGGACGTGTATTTCATAGTAACCACCATGAAGTTCACCACATTTAAGGAGACGATGAAGCTGAGATGAAAAGATATAAATTCATGAAGGCTCAGCTTCACAGCTGGTGTATAATCCTTTCTGTTGTCACTGGTGCCCTGGCCCCAGTACCCAGCAGAACAAAGGGAGCTGAATTGGAAATGGTGGGAGCTAGGGAGCCTTTTGCTGGCAGCACATCTCATGGCCATAGGCCTTGTCAGGGCGCAGTGTGATACTCTTTATTCTGGGTGACAGATGCGAGGTGGCTTCTGTGAGGGGGAAGTCATTACTAGTGTGAGGGCAGTGTCAGATCAAAAGTAACCAGTGATCAAACAAGGTAAAGGGCTGTGGAAAACAGGCTTTCTGTCTGGTCTCAGCACCTGCTGGATCACTGAGGGGAATAGTCCTTGTGTGTCAGGTTGTGCTGATTCCCTTTGATGTATGGTGAATGAGTGAAGATGGAAACTGAAGTGGAGGGGGAAGAGTTTTATTTCATGTTTCTTCGGGGCAATTAAAGGTGCTTTGCTGTGTAATGCTGACATGGACTTTACAGCCAAAAAAATCTCTGAAAGAGCCCTGTTTGATGCCAAATATTCAGGACTTGGGTTTTCTATTTCCAGACCTGTGTCTCACTGATGAATTTTTCAATGGCATTGCATTTTGATGACGGAGGAAAAAAATTACTTCAATATTTTATTTTAGTTTCTTGAAGAAAATGATTCATTGTTATAATTCTATTATTTTTTCTAAGCTGTTTATGGAATTACTGCATACAAGAGATTAATAGTTTGTGGATTTGCTCAGAACTGCAGGATTTAGATTTTTTTGTTGTAGTTTAATGTACTCATTAAGGCATGCATTAGGCTTAGTTTCTGTATTTAGTTCAAAATTTCATAAATTTATGAAAATGTCTTTAAACAGAATGGAGATGTAAAAGCGTGTACTACAAGAACTCACACAGATGTTTTTATGTGTGAGGACTTTTACTATAATTCAGACTATAAGCTACAGCTTACCTATAGGTAATCACTTATCATTACTTTATTAACATTTCAAGTGTGATGATGCTATGCGTACTTGGTGTTCCACTCGTGAGATATTTATATACACACACCTGCAAGACATAAGCAGTTTTATAGCTTTGATGGTTTTTCATGGTGTTTCATGATGTAATTCTGTTAATTATTGTATTCTATTAAGCAAACATACTGGAACTTTGTGTCTTTTCTATTCTATTAAAGGTATTTTACAATACCTTTTGTTACAGATGGCTGTCTTTACACAGCAAAAGTAATAACAAAAAAGTTTATTTTATTAGGAGGCATAATTGTCACATTTCAACCATAAATTTTTTTTTCCGCTCTCAAAATAAGAAGTATCCATATACATCTTGTAGACTGTATATTACTGAAAATATATTTTAGTCAAATCAACTATTAGAAATTTTTCCATAGTTTATGTAAGAATTGCATAATTCTTTTTGCTGATAACTATAATTAAAATTTCAATGTTTTCTAAAAAAGATTTCCAACTCTTTTTTTTATTATTATTTTTTTTTAATTTTTCCTAATGTGTTGTGGCTGCTTTTTTTTTTTAAATCTGGAAGTGTGGCTGTTTGTATCAGAGAGTAAAAAGGTCCATTATTATCTCCTTTGATAACTTAGAATAAAAACAAAATGAAACTTGCTTAAGAAAACTCCAGCGGTTTTATTATCAACTGGACAAGCTTTATAAAGTTCAGTATTGACCAAGCAAAACTGAAATGTGTGTGCAGCTCTGTAAGCATTTGAAAGAGAGCAGAATTAACAGAAACAGTATTATTTGCACTATTGTGATGCCTAAAAAAATACTGTTGTTCCGAGATTGCTCTGTGCATTTGTGGCAGGCCTTTTGTTCTTGATTCTGTAATAGTTCAGCTTTCATGCAATCTTTCAAGTTTTACTCTTATGTTACTTGTCCTCAGAGTCTTCCATTTCAAGTGACCGTGTCGTTTACAATCAAAATAATTTTCACACATAGAACAATTGCAATCAGTGACTAGTGTTCATACATCTTTTGGAGAAAAGTGTATTTAGTTTGCTTTATTGTTTTTATCTCTGGCCTACAGAGAAATAAGTACAAATCTAGCAAAAAATAAAATTCAAAATGCATTTTTGTATTCAAAGAGGAAGTATGATAGGATTTTCATCCTGTTGTAATGTAGACAAATGGGAATGAATTTGCTATGCATGTGTGATTTCTATACTTTATACCATATTATTTCTTTTGCTATTATTATTATTAAATAAAGTGGCACTTGCAATCTTGTGTAATACAACTTCAGCTGTGGTGTCATCTGTGTCCTCATAATAATCACTTTGGCCTAAAAATTTAGAAGAACCCTATTGAATTTTACCTATAGTTGCGTGTAAGTTTCCTTAACAGATTTATCGTTTGACATCTAGTTTCAGGTGGCGTGTTTATCTTCTGAAGATTAATGTTCCAATTGGCAAAAAAAAAACCCTAGGCAAAACAAAAATGTCTTCCTAAATACGTTCTGCATTCAGTCTGGATTTGCAACCAATGGAAAAAAAAATAGTGAGGGACTGTTCTGAAGGAATAGTCTCTTTCTTTTATTTTTTCTTTTTATTTTTTTCTTTGCATCTATATAGGCTCTACTAGAGCTACTTAATGTGATATACCTATTTTGTAGCTCTCGCTTTAGGCTCAAATTAGAAAAAGAAAAAAAACCCAACCAGACACCAGAAATTGCCAAAATTTGAAAAGTAATGCAGCCTTCTGTATTGGGCTAATTTTGTTTATCTTGAGTTACTTCTCATAAAGCATTGCATAATTTTAGAGGTATCTTTCATGCGTCTAGGAATTGAAGTCTTTTTCGTATTATTCTGAGTTGTTTTACCTCCCTCCACTGGTGGGTTTTGATTTTCTTCTTCTTTTTTTTTTTTAAAAAAAAAAGGCTTTCCTTGTGAAAAGTCTGCTTTTTGAAATTAGTGTCTGCCTGTGCACCTTTTAATCCACAGTATTTTACATTTTGTTCTTGCATGCTTATCCAACTTCTGTCTAAAATGATAAGTGCATGATTAGGTATAGGGAATATGGAACTTTGCCGGGCTTTGTGTTCTTTTGTATACTGACTCCTTCTGCATTTGTTTCAAATTTAGATGCCTTCCTCCTTTTTTCATATCATTTTGGCCTTTTTTAGAAAGGTAAAATTGAAGCTTCCTTTCATGTTCTCTTTTGAAATATCCTTTTTTAAAATTGTGAATGTGTAAAGAATTTGCTTTATTTAGATTTGCTTTACTGTCGGATCACATTTTTCCACTACAAAGCTAAGTAACTCTTTGCAGTGTTAAAAACCTAAGCTCTGAATATTAGGAGGAATACTGAAATCATCTGAGCTTCTCTGGGAAGTTACCATAAGAGAAATTTGGGTAGCTGTAAAGCTGAGAAAAATATGGTAAAGGGTAGATGGATATTTTTGTTATGTAAGTACAAGCTAATCAGAATATTAGACCTTAGAAAGAGTGAAAAAGTCAATCAGCCAGTCTTTCTGCTCATTGAAAATGAACAAGTGAACAAAGAGTCCTCCATGACCATCCAAGTCCCCAAACAATCGTTCCTTATTTTTACAGTGTTCTAATTAGAGGGGAAATAACACATTAAAAGTGTTTTGGCAAATACAGGTAAAGATCTTGGAACTTGGCAGAAGAGGAAATTGAAGGGTAAGATAGATTTAGAACACTGAATGAAAATACTTCTAGATAGCTAATGTATTAGAAAAGTCACTTAAAAGACAAATAACTATTGAAATATTTACTAACTTAAGGGTAGAAAGTAACTGTATTTTTAGGTTTGCGATTCTGAATCATACAATCATCTAATGCTAATAATTGTACCTTTACAGTCAAGATTTTTTGAAGACAGTGGTTGGCTTTTAATCTGTTATAAGCCTTGTTTATACCACTTACTGTGCAAGAGCATTGCTGTAATCTAGGAACAGTAGCAGCTAATAGGAGGCAAAATAGTCATTCTGTTCTACACCAGCTGGCTAAATAGCAAAAGCTGGCCGTATTGGCATTTGAATGTCACGTGTGGTCTTAATCTCTGGCATTGGTATGTATGGAGTTATCCATCAGTAATATAAGCATAAATTATTTTACTTACTAAATGAATTCAGAAGTAGTTTGCATACTGACAGATGTTTAATTCTGTAGTCTTTTGAAAATCGTATGAAGCTCTTTCCCTGTAGGTTCGTGGTACATAGCGTTTTTAACTCTTTTGAGCTATGTGTATCGCAGTTTGAGAAAGTAAATTGGGGTATTAGTTTGGGCTGATTCATTACTTTAGATGTCTTGAGAAAAATTCTATGCCCACTAGGTTTGCCTATAGGAATTGTTTTTTTGTAAGATTTGTTAGTATGTGTAAGATTATAATCTTGCTTCTGATTTCCATTTTTTCCTTTTAGCAAGAACTAGAGCATACCTCATGCCAACTACTGCTAGTTAATGCTGAAAGTACAACTCTGCGTGTCTGTGTGTTCAATGCTTTAGATACTTACTTCAATAAGCATTCTATGATAGTAATACAATTAGTTTCATAAAGGAAGATAGATTTGTGTCACAGGACACTGACACTCTGTTTTTTAAAGCTGAAGTCCAGAATTAATGATAAAGATTCATCTTATGTTTTGGAGTATTTGAGAAAATTATTCAACGCAGGCTCCAACTCAAAACCTGTGTAGTATCCTACAAATTTCAGTGTTTTGTGGGTGGGGGCTTTTTAGTGGGTTTTTTGTTTGTTTGGTTTGCTCTGGTGTTGTTTTTTTTTTTCTCCTTAAAACCACTATACTGCCAGAGTGTGCTGTCTTCATTGTTGATGTAATGCATTTCCATGAGGTATGGTTTTTAATGGAGGACAGAGCTGATTGTTAAATATTCCAAATTATTAAAAAACATCCATGGAATTTTACATGTGGCAAAAATAACATTCCAGTTTGGCACATCAGAAATACTACAGATGTTCAAGTGGAGATCTCTTTGATCTGCAAACATATCTTTTTGACATGTCGGCTATTTATGTACTGACTAATGTTAGGATATCTCTGTTTCACATACATTGTGTAGGATGTGTGAAACTGATGGAATAGTGTGTGTTACAGTAAGGTGAACATATCAGTAAATTTCGCTTGATGATAAAGTTAGTAAGAAGTGTGGCCTGTGCAAATTGTTGAGGATTCAGTTAAAATGATTGTTCTAACGTGATTTCAGTAGATGAAAAAGGGCTATTAAACTATTTTGTTAACAGTGATAGTACTTCCAGGCTAAGGAGCTTATCTGCAATTCCTAAAAAAGGCTACAAACTGACCTTGCAAACTACACAGGAACTGCAGTAGATCTTAAAAATCCTGCTCACTGTTCTGTGCTTCGGTGAATAAAGCAACTTTGAAATCCTGAATAAGTAGGTTTTATGTATTTTTGAGTACTCTTTCACAGTTCGTGGCGTATCTGTTTGCAAGATGTCAGTTAAGCAGTAAGATAAGATCCTTGAGGTGTACCAAAGTATTGACTACCACTTCAGTTTCTTATCTGTTTGCTAGAGTGCAGAGAATGAACAGGAGGGGAGGGGTGGGAAAAAGGAAAGCTTGGACAGTTTCCAAGGCCTCAGTGTATGTGTATGAGAAGTTATAATTACAGGCTGCGAGGCTGACTATCATTGGGCAGGCATTTCTTTTTTCCCCTCCATCCCTTCCCAGGTGGTAGCTGGTTTTCATAGCCAGAATTTCTTAACATTCTCACACAGGAGAAATGGGACCTCCACCCCTGGGTTTACATGCTACCAGCTGAAAGAAAGTAACAAATGAGTACAGATGACAAAACAGAAGTGCATATAAGAGAGGGGAAGAAGAAAAGCAAAAACAAAAGGTAGGAATAAGAAAGAGAAGGGAAATTTTAGGGGATGAAGGGATGGCAAAGAAATGAAATGGAGGTAAATAATGAGCTCTAGGAAGCTGCTATTTGTATGGTACTCACTCTTTTTGTTGCAACAAGTGAAGTAGAGTTTGCATGTAATATTTTGATGATCTTTGTTGTACAGTGATAGTGTGCTTTGTAGTGATAAAACAGTTATTAGGATGGTGAAATTTGAGCGGTATTTAATGGTATTTCTTGTCAAGGCTGAGTGGTTATTGACCCTCATAATAATTTTGCAGGGTAGCTTGTTACCTTCCTTTTTGCAAGAAGTTTTTTCAAATACTTGTTTTGGTCTTCTTTCTTACTTGTGTAACCTATATCTTTGAGATGGCGAGATCCTTTATAATTTAGAGATACCCTTAACTTGCAAAACAGATATTAATGAACATCACAAAAAATAATTTATAAAAAAAGGGGAAGGAAATTGAAATTGAAAAGGAGGGCAATAGCCTGAATATGAATTGAAAGAAATTCTGCGCTTGACATGCTAACACAAGTTCTAAATTACTTGCACTTACATTATGTTTAAGTCTGTTTAGTGTTCTGAAAGGAAAGGATGCCTGTGGTTTTTAGATTAGATTGTTTTTCACATGGCAAAACTTCACTGTGGTTAAAGATGTTGCTAATTCTTTTTGATCTGCCTGAACTGTGCAATGTATAAAGTACTACTGATAAGTCAAGTGAGAAATTTGCCACATATTTCGAGTATTGATCTCATCTAATCAACTTGATTCTTAAGATTAATAGCCCACTATTAGATTAAATATTAAATATAATAAACATCTCATAGGCATATTTTATTTTTTTAATGCAAAAGCATTTTAGGTCTCAGTTGGTGTCTGAGCATGGTAAATACCAGATCATGTGTGTGCAGTTTGCATTGGCTATTTTGAACATGGTGTTTGTCATCTCTATATTTAAGACTATTGTGTAATATTGGTTGCAACATGAACTGAGTTTATTGCATGAAACTATAATAAATGTGGAAGAGTTTAAAATAATGTACAAGTATTTATGTAAACTTCTAAAATGTAAAAGGCAGTAGGTATTAGATTAAAAAAGAGTGCAATGCATAACTTGACTCACACTTTTAATAGCTGATGAATACAGTCTACACACAGCAGCGATGAGACCTTCCATTAGCATCTGAATTTAAGCTCAAATATAAATCTTTGATGGCTTAAAAAAATAGAAAATAGCTTATGTAGGTAAGTGATGTGGATTGTTCTCATCCACTGTCCTTTTTTCTACATCAGGCTCGATGACCAGTTGTCTGCTGGTTAGTATTGCACGACTAAAACACAAATAAAGACTTTTTAGGGATTGATTGAGAAGTGCAAAACACCAAGCTGTAATGTGAAGACAGTTGGGACTGTGGAAATTGATCATTTAAAATTTACTCGGGCATGAGTTAAGTAATGTGAGGGATGGAACAGTCCTGTTGCAACTAGTACTGCACCAAGCAAAAGCGTGGGAGATGTGTGTGATCTGGCAGATGAATTTTTAAAAAGTGACTTGCTCATAAAATTATGTGAAATCTAATACTTCTTTTTCCTCATCCATCTATTTTGTTTTTCCTCTTTCTTGAAAAAATTTAATAAATTTTAAAGCAAAGTATAATGATAGAGCACTAGTCATATAGCACTCAGGTTATTTCCGGGGTGACAATTTCACCTTCCTCATGTACGACAAGCTCATCACCTCATGCATATATCTAATTACTATTACAAATTAGTGCCAGTCATTTTTGTAATGTCAGAAAGCTGTTGTAGAAGTTAACAGTAAAAGTACGACCAAAGCATGTTGTAGTTTGTCATCTATTATTTAGCAGGAGAGGGTTGAAGCAGTGTCTTAGATTACAATCTTGTTTCATTTACTGTACATTCATTTTCAAATTGCTGGATTACCATTGTGTTTCGTATTTTTCAAGACATATGAATGAAGTGTTTATCTAAAACGAAAATCTAAGAAAACATTTGATGTGGTAGTCATGCCTTCCCTCCCTGGTTTCTGTGACAGACAATGCTTTTTCTTGAATGTCTTAGTAAGGTCTCACTTGGTGTGTTGTTCACTCATGATGATTTGATCCTTATCCCCAGAATTTTACTTTTGTTATTGTTCTATAATTTTAATATTATACATGAGTTTAATAGAAATACGTGATCAGATGTATTAGTTGTTAGGATTTTTTTCTTGTCTGTTTCCCTGGGACTTAAATTAGCCCTGTGTATGCATTTTGTAGCTTTTTGTTCTTCTGTAACTGTATTTTGTACTTAAACAATTGTGATATATCTAACAAGGACACAGCTTTTCTTTTGTAATTCTGCTAAGTCTAATGCACATAACTAATTTACTTCAAGGAACAAATGTTTGCTTCGTTTATTATTAATCACATCACAAATATCTACAAAGTAACGAACAAGTAAATTAAGTCCTTCAAAGAGGATGCATGTTACTATCTATTTACATTTACTAGTTCAGAAATGTGAGTTTGAAGCTGAATGCAAAAACCATTGCATGAATGCAAAAATTAACCAAATAGCAAAGCAATAATGGGTAGAAATGTCCTGTGTCCACTTTTCCAGTGTACTTCCTGTGTTTTGAACTTCCTTCTGAGATTGTGTTTAACTATTTGAAAAAATTAATATTTTTATTAAACCTTTTCAAGGGCAGCCTTTTAGGTTCAAGCTTTTGTTAAGTAAATAGTGTTGAAAGTTCTGAATTTTCAACTTTAATTAGAAAATGCTTTTATTTATCATTCAAGAAAATACTATTCTAAACACTTGTTATTTTGTTGTGGGGTTTTTTTTTTTGTTAAGGGACTCTAAATAGACTGCTAAATTTATTCAGATGCTTGTTTTTAAAATTTAAATAAGTTATTTTACAATTAATACTTTTTATTAGAATGTACTATTACTTACCAAGTCAAAACTTGTTCTAGTTAGTGTTCATTTTTTCCTTTTTAAAAAATTTTTAATTCTATTAAATTTTTTATTTTAATGAAGAAATTAATGCTCTTGTGTTTACTAGGCAAAAAGAATTTGTAGGTTGTGCCAATCTTATCTGGTAATATGGTTAGGTGGCAGCAATTTGAAATTATTTTTTTTTTTCCATTTTTAATTGAAACATTGGAGATCAAAGTTAATAAAGGCTGTGTTTTGCTCAGTGTGCATATTGCTGTATTTTGTGAAGGGGGTGAGATGAAAACTATGTCATAATCTATGTGCTTTTAATACTGGTGAGCATGGTATGTGTAGCGGCAGCTATTCAGCAGCGTGTTCTGTTTTTCAGTTTGTATGAAAAAAGACCAAAATCATACCAGTGTGCTATTAAAATAACTGTCTTAAGAGAAATTTAACAATCTGTGTATAATACTTGCAGTAAAATCAAAAAAAAAACCACTGTAAAAATACTCTTTTACTTAAAAATATTTTATATAAGTGTGCATTTAAGTCTTGAATTTTAGAATCTTCTGGTTTATAAGAGGTGACTTGAGTGTGCCAGTGATTTTGCATAACAGTTCTGTCTTTAACAGTTAAATGTATAATTACACATATAAATTAATGTAAATCTGTTTATACAGAAGCTATTTAGCATTTGCAGACACAGATTAAGTTAATTTTTGAGTGTTTTGCAGTGTTTTTTAGAGAGAGGAAAAAAACCTCTTCATGCAGTATCGTGAATGCATTATTGAATTCCCATCAACTGTATGTTCAATATCTAGGCATGCACATGATGGTGTCTCTGTGTGTGTATACCTTTATTTTAAGCTTTGTGCATGTGGCAAATAATGAGAAACAGGAAGAGAATTTGTAAATTAATGGAAGGACTTGACATTTGCTTTCTAATCATTGTAAAGAATTTGGGGAGAAGTGCAAGTCATATGTTCATGTGTGCATACAATCGAAAAACAATTGAAAACAAGGCTGTTACAAGCCTTTATATCGCCTTCTAAATTGAAGACATGATATACAGTACTCTTTGTCAGTGAGCTATCTCTTTGTCACTATAGATTGCGTGTGTAACAGAAAATGTTTTTAAATTAATGGAAGTAGTACCTTTTAAATGAAAAAAATCTTTGAATTAAAAAAATGCAGCTAATTAGTCAGTATGTAGTACTATTCAGTTAATTTTAAACAGTTATTTTTCTTTTAAAATTACTCCAACTATTCTGATCAGTAATAGAAGACAAAAATAATAATACAAGCTTAATATATTTGACTTTATTCCTGACATTTTTGTGTGATTAACCATTTTGTGCTCGTTCTTCAGAATTGTAATTTAATATATAATAAATGAAATCTGGTTAAAAAAAATAATAGTATTTTTAATTATTGTCAACAATGCTGTGGGTCTGTTGAATAGAGTCATTGCTGTACTTGGAAATTGCAGAGGTAGTTTCATACTGACCATTTGTATATGCTGTTGTCACACTGTTTGTTAATAGTGCATATTTGTAATACTTGTTAATTTAAATAGTATTTGTGAAGTATTAAAAATCAATGTATGCTATGCCAGTGGAAAGAATAACAGAATATTTTCTGTTTCCAAAGTTAAGAAATAATCTCAAGGGGCCATAAACGGTTTTTGGTTTGATGGCTCTGTAGCTTTGTTTTGAAAGTCAGCTGTTTGTGCTGAAGTAACTAATGTAAAATTGTTATAGCGGTAACACATTTAGTGTGCTTATTAGTTAGTAATGTAATTGTTGTGAAAAATGGTTAAGGTGTGTTAATGAGGGAGACAGTAGCATGATACCTTGAGTGGTTTCATGTTATCTTGGGATCATTAGCAATGAAACGCAGTTATTTACACCATTTCTTTTTCCTGTATATGTAATAGGCAACTGTTTTGTTCCTATGAAAAGATAGACTATCTTTTTTGCTGCTGTGAATATTAAAATAGCTTTTCTCTGTATGGCTTTCTTTTAAGTCTTCCTTTCTCTTTTGTGCTCCGGTGTAGCATCTTACTTCAGGTTCACTATTTTGGTAAGCTATTTAAAATACATATGTACTTTTGTTTAGGTAAAAGTGACTCAGTGTAGCTGAAAAGAACTGATTAATACTAAAGGCACAATATCAAATGTATCTTTATATGATTATTTCATAGTAGGCTTTTTGCATAGTAGGTGTTTTGTTTGAGTGAGTACATTTTTGTTCTGTTCTTGACTAACAGTACACTGTATGATCCATGTAGTGCTGAAAGGGAGTAGCTCCATTTGCTCTATTTATAGATCAAATAAACCAAAACATATTGCTACCTTACTATTCACATTTTTATCTCAGTGTATGGGTAATAATAAGTCTGGAGGAAAATTAGAAAAAGGTACGAAAGCACCTCATCACAAAAAAAGGGCTCCTTTTTGAAGAGGGACTAATGAAATGACACTGGTGAAAAGAGGTCTTTGAATCTTTTATTATCTGATGTAGATGGCTGAGCTCCCGAATTTTGCACTTACAAGTCACATTTTTCAATGCAGTTTATCAAGCTAGAATGTGATTAATCTATCTGTCATTCTGAATTGGTATCGGGGAACTTTGTCAGAGTGTACATAATGATATATGACTTTGTCAGCTTTTGATAGTAATATTATATTTACAACTAACAAAATTTAAACATGCATCATTTTGACCTTGAAATGAGCTTATTCTGTTGCCCTGATTTGTGAAAACATGTGGCTCTTTATAAAAGAAAAACAGCACTTTGCTGGAAAAAAATGTAGCTCATTTTAGCTTTTTGCACTCTTTAATTAAGAATGCTTGTGTTGCACACCAAATCATGTGCTAAAAGTGTGTTTGAAATTTGATTATAACTTAATTTTTTTCTGCCTTTCCTTGCAGCCTTTGTGTGTGTATCGCTTGAAAGACATAGAAATATTTTAAAATACCATTCGTATTTTCAGGTACTACCTAATATATGAAAATATTATTTTACAGTTTTATCAGGCGGTCCTGTACCTAAAACATGTTTAGGACTGAAGAGAATTGGGCAACATATAGGCAATATATAGGCAGTATATATATTTGACTTGGATGTCAAAGTGATTTTTTTCACTGCCAGCAGGAGCTAGCTAAAAGCCTGCAGGATGTCAAGGCAGAGGAAATGTTTGAACTTTCTTTGTGATAAGCTTTTCTAGATACTGTAACACTGGACTTTTCCAGATAGGACAAGCTTTCCTTGTTGTCTTGGGTCAATCACCTAACTCATTTGTGCTTAGATTTTCCTATTGACAAAACATTGCTAATAAGAGCTACCTCATGAACTGTTTGAAGAACAGTTAGTATTTTCAGCCTGCTTTAAGATTGATATGTAAGCCTCACGGAAGATATTTATGTGAATTGTTCAATTTTGACTCTTGAAAATATATTAATATAGCTTGGAGTCAGAATGCTAAAATGTTTGGCAATAATTAACACTAGGGAAAAAGAACGTGCTCATATAAGTCCTATAACTGTCTGTCATAAAATCACGTAGTTTGGAGTGGACTTCCAGAAGTTAGCTAGTCCATGTAACCAGAAGTTACCTAGTCTAACCTCCTGGTCAAAGGTAGAGCAGGTTGTTCAGGTCTTGTCCAGCTGAGTTTTGAATATCTGCAAGGATGGAGATTTCACAGGACCTCTGGGCAACCTGTTGCAGTGTCTGACCACCCTCTTGCAGTGTCTGACCACCCTCCTGCTATTGTACTCTTGCTAGCATAGCCTGTTACTCATTCTAGTGAGGCAAATACTTTGAATATCTAAGAATACATCTGTGGTGTAGCAATATTTAGTTTCACTGGTGGAGATGGAGAAATTACAGTCAGACTGTAGTGCTTCATAAATTCAGTCATTTTTCCAAAACCAGGAAATAATTTTGAAAATCAAAAGCATGAGTTTTTTGTTTCTTCCAGACTTTGTGTGTAAGTGGACAAGAGCTCTACATATCAGTGAGAGGTAGATTAGAGATTATTATTAGAGATTATTAGAGAGAATAAGAAACTGGACTAAGATTTTAATATGTTTTCAAATGATAACCTTTATTTATATATAAAGTAAGTATATTGAGATATATTTTAAGAAAAGAGCGTGAAAGATCATGTGACAAATAGAATGGAAAAAAATGGTTGGAAGTTGTAAGAATATGATTGTCAGTTCATGTATTATGGTTTATTGTAGTCATGGAATTGTGTCTGAATAGTTCATCTGGCAGTTTTGGGGAGGGTGGTTACAATAAAGACAAATTGTTGAGAAATTTCTTGTGCATTTTTAAGGTTAGTGAGCAAAGGATATGGACCTTTTCAATAGATCACTAAGACATAGAAAAGTAAACATTTTAGAGAAAGTTCAGTGATCCTGTCTATTTGGAAAACTTAGTTTGCTGGAGAAATATGGTCGTAAAGAACTTGAAACAGCTGAAGAGATGAAGAACTAGGAAAATTCTCCCATCAGGTGTGGTAGTGACCATAGGTATGTTTTAGTAAATAAAGCTTCTTGTAGGGGCTGTAAATGGTTTTCTGTCCATAAATTTATTGGATTATATTGCTAATTTGCTGAATGACTTTACAGTGGGAGGAGTGGCATTTCTGACAAAGAAAAAGTTGATGTTGTCTTTGTGCTCTCTCTGTATATGTGCAGGTGCCAGAAAAGATAGGATAACCTTTTGGGTAGAAACGACAATTTCATAAAACAAATGAAAAAACCCCTACAAACCCCTGAAAGTATTTATGTAGCAAACACAGTTTGCAGGTGAAGTGAGAGGTATTATCCTATAGAATAAGGAAGCCTTTTAGGAAAGTCTCCACAAGAAAATGTGGGCAGCAGGAGTTGATCTATGTACAGATTATACTTTTAATGAAGTTAACAATACTATTGGACAAATTCCCCCTCCCCCACCCCCTAATTATTTTGCTGAATGAACCGCTCTATTCTTTGATGTTTTTAATATGGAATGCAGGAAGGAGTGGGGATAAACAAACCAGATGAACATTAGAAAGGATGTGTGCTGGAGAATTTATTGTTGTATTTGTGGTTGACAAGCTGCTTTGTAAGGACATTGACCTGAGAAGAAATGGTAGAGGACTCAGATGCTTTTAAATATATAATAATTTATTAATATAAAAATAAGACCCTCAATTATAGCTGCTGGAATTGAGAATTAGAATGTGTTTTTAATTGTATTTCTACGTATCTGACAGAGGAAATATGAAAGGAAAGTTATGTGAGTAGAAGTTATTAAGCTAAGTTCTCTGGATGAGGAGTGTTTGTAATTAGAGCATTGTAATGGGAGACAATTTTTTTTATACTAATGGGATAGATATAGGAATTCTTAATCTCCTCATCTCTAATGATTCATATTCTGATCTTTGAGAAAACTGTTGCACTGCTCATTACTCTTTTATTCTGTATATAGATCAAACTGCCATTTTTTGAGTAACCCTTGGTAGCTTTCGTCAAGTGAGATTTATTTGATGTCGTTCACCCAATGCACTTTGATGGGTCATTTGAAAAAAAATTTTTAATAAAGTTTAGCTTATTCTGTTTAGGCCAAAACATATAAAGTATATCTCTTTAGATATGGTACAATTTTGTAGAAGTGTTTTATGTAATAAAAACATAATAAAAAACCTCTTCAGGAATGAAAAAAAAATTAAGATCTTCTTTCTGGGAACCGCAGTCCAGTAGTTTTAATGCATCTGATTTTTTTGGAAAAGGACAGTATCTTTTCTTTAGCTTATTGGCCAGAATGCTTTGAATGATAATACCTAGATCTTATATAGTTCTCTGTGTTTTTAAAGTACTCTATAAATATGGAGTAGTTAATCCTCTTGAATATTAAACAATGAAAAGCTTCATGAAACCCAGACTTTTTCTGATACCTCAGATCCTTAGGCCCACAAGAATTAAAGCTTGGTTTGCATTCTCATGGAATGTTTTTTCTGATTGTATTTTGATGGCAAATGTCTGTAATTAATGTGATCTTTTTCACAATATTATACACAAATTTGTGTTCTAAGAATTCGTTAACCTCCATTTATGTTTCTTACGCTAGGGGATTGCATGTGTGCATCCTGTTCTTGTAACCATAGAACTAACTGTAACTAGAACAGAATAATGGCAGGGACTTGGATAGTGCCTACTAAATAATTGTTTCAAATTAAAATCATGTGACAGATTTTGCTCTTTTAAGTGGTCTGTGAGAAGATCACTGGTCATGGAGATCTGTTAGTGCTTTAATGAATCTGGTGGCCTTTAAGTTACGGTTGCTAAACAAGAGTGAAGGATGCTGGTTTATGGTTCATATGCTTAGCTGTCTCTGAATGCTATGTGGCTTTTATGGAAACCATCGAATAATGTAGCTAGGATCAGATGCAAACCTGCTCTCTCCAACTTTGGAGAGCTGGTGTAGTGTGGTATATAGCTGATTCAGGATCAACGGGATAGAACACAGTGATTACTTACCTCTTTGTCCTGTCTTTGTAAATTCTGTTTGCAGTCTATAGTATACTTGAGGAAGTAAATCAAGTATTCCAGCTGGACACTCATAGCTGAAGAACCACTGTCAAGAATATTGGTATTAAATACTTACAAAAAGAAATGTACAGTCGGTATATGTTCTGCACTAGTTAGGGATATTAGACGGGAAATATCATGGAGATAGTTTCTTCCTGTAACGAAAGATGTAGTTGTTTTATTTTGATCAGGTAACTTTTGTATCATTCTGCTATTGTATAATTTTGTTTCCAAATTACCTTAGCTCATCTGAAAGTTCGACATCGTATGTATCCCCACAAGATCCATGTTCCTACCTTTGTCCACCTTCTGTAAACATTGAATTCCTTTCTTTTTAAGTTCAAAAATGCTACTCTGTCATTACACTAAATGAATAAGGAGTAGTAGGGATTCTTCTTTATCCTGAATCCAATTCCAGTGACTTCTTGTAGTTATTTCATTATGTAAGTGTTTGTATTCTGGACTTTCTCCTGAGGTATATTTTAGAATATTTTGTGCAGTCTTGGGGTGCTCACTACTGCCCCTTCTCCCTGACCTCGCCCTCCTACTTTCCCAGCCTTCAGTGCACGGTGGTGTAGAAACTGGGGAGTAAATTAATCTGTCACAGGAGGGAAGAAGTGTAGGGGTAGTGTTACATCTGACTAAGTAAAAACATGTTTCCTTTCCCTGTTTTTCCCCAACCTTTCCAAGGCCTTTTAAAAACATATTCATGAACACCAAAACTGGGAAACACATTTAGAGGATGTACATACTAACAAAGCAACATTAAAAAGACAAAGAAGTTTGAAGTTATGAATAAACAGTACATTTTGTATTAATTTGGAATTTTATCTGCTTAGAATTGCTTCTGTGAAGCTACTGAAAATCTTCATGTTTAGTTTTAGAAAGCTGTAGCTTGGTGTTCTCTCTTTGAGAGCAGCTTTCTACTGTAATGTTCTATCAACATACATGTCTTTAATAGCAATTGTATTGGCATTCTCAATAAAATTTTGAGGGTGAGTGAGACACAGAAGTACTGTATTAAATATAACACTCACAGTGGAAAAAGAATGAAGAAGTGTTTCAGAAAGAGTATTTTTACTTAAGTTTCTAAACATTTTCTATGTCATATCTTTTTTATTGTTTTGCTTAAAATAAGTCAGTTCTTTCTATATTGAAGATAATTGACTGTCTCAAGTGTTGCTTCTGCTATGCAGCAAAAGTTGTCATGGTAAAATTTGCATTAAGCTGTGCATGTTTTTAATGAAACATATTGCATATAACAAGGCAGTGTTTAAAGCAGAGATTAAAGAAAGTGTAGTAACTTGCCAGTCTACCACAGTGTAAACATGAGACACATATGAAAAATACTGGAAGTGGAAAAATTACTAGTGTAAACTCTTAGAAGATAGTTTCTTTAACAAACTCTGTTTTTCAAACTATCATGTGCATTTAGCACAAAAATGATGATGTATTAATTCGTAACATGGAGGGTGAAAACTGTCAGTGATTATTTGGCAACATGAGTGAGCATCACTGAAGAGCCCTTTTACATTTCTTTTTACCATACTCTGAGAAAGATCAGACAGGCGTAGCTAGGAAGACATTTAAAATAGTATAGGGAAGATTATGCACCTGTTAAGCCAAGCTATTATTCTTGTATGAAGTAAGAGTTATCAATGATACTAGTTATTTTACTGCTTTACAATATATTTACTTTATGTAAAGCCAACAAATAACAAGGTAGGATTCTTTACAGAGTTACAGTAATGCTTAAAATGACTGCATACTTTGGATATGTAGTGTGTTTTATGATTGAATACTGTCTTTAGTGGCAAAGTTAACTGGTCAAAAATTTTGATTTAAGGTTGTGCGTGTAGCCTTTCTTAGCCTTCTTGACATGCATACTATGATACAGTTTTTAATTTAAAAGATTATATTTTCCATTCCTTACTTCAGAACTTCATTTTATTCAGAACCAAAATGGATGTTGCTTATATTAGTGGGAATTTAGCCAGTATTTTCACTTATTTTTGAAATTGTGGCCACTGGTCATATTTTACTGATTGATCCCCGGTTCATATGCTGTTCTGGTGGCAGAAATTTTTATCTCTTGTTCACTCACAGATGTACGTGCCTCACAAATATTAACTAAATTTAAAAAAATTGCTGTTGAATTAAGGAAGAAATGTGCAGAAAGTTAAGTCTAAAGGATCCAGCAGTTAAGGTGACTAGGTTGGGAGCAACCAAGACAAGAACGTTTCAGCTTAATTTCTGTATCAATTTGGAGAAAAGAGTGTGAAAAGTCTGCTGCTGGAGGATGACGATGAAGTTTTTTAAATAGGACAAAAGAGGTTGGAAAATTCTCTATTGAGTGGGGTTTTTTTTTTGTGATTTTACTGGTTTAATATTCTAGAGGGAGAATAGTGAAAAGCAGACAAAGCTTAATGTGTTGCAATTTATTAATATTTCAGGATAAACTATCTTTCAGATGATCTTTAGTAGAATTAGGAAACTTTATCATTGTAAAAGTTTCAACAGCCAACAGTTGCATGTTGTTAATATGCTGTAGTCTGGGATTCTGTGGTTCATGAATAGGTCCAGTAGGGAATCCAGAGTTTCATTCAGTTTTTTCTTCATATTCATGCCAGGAGCATTTTGTGAGATTGAATGCTTCACGAAGAGGTGATAGTTGCTGTTGTAAGGGAAAAGAAATGGTTTTTTGTCAGTTTACGGGAAATAGTTGAAATGTTGCTTCACTGTTGTAGCATGTTTTGACTGAATGTTGCAAGACCTTTTAAAATAGTAATACAGTCTAACTTACTGGCAGAATGACAAACTATGTTATTCGCTGACACAGGTGTATGAATTTGTTTATTTTTTTTTAGGAATATAATAGATAGTTGGGGACAATTGGATTGTCTTTACCTTCTTGTGTTCAGTTAAGTTTTTTATTGCAAACAATAGAATATGTGTAATCCAAAGAAATTCTACTTGATGCAGTATTCAAAAGACTTGAAATACTTGTTTGGCTTGGAATCCTTAGAAAAAAATTATTTGTTGTGTGTCACTTCCTTCCCTTCCTGTTTTCATTCTTGAGAAAAAAACTCATTAATTTATCTATAGACAGAAAAGTATGTGCCAGAAATGAGGTGCTACTGTTTTGGATAGGTTATTCTTTCCTTAAATAAAATTGTTTTAAACATTAAAGTTCTGTAAGCACAGCTATGGTAAGAAAGAGCTGTTTTCCCTTTAGAAGTATCACAGAGTGAGTGGACTTCAGAGGGCGCATGAATGGATACCTTAATTACAGTTCTTGAGTTGTTCCCCCTAACCCTTTTTGGCGATGACGTTCCCCATCAGCTTAAATGAATTTGATGTTTATCATTCCAAAACAATGCATTAGATAGAAAAGGGTTCTTAACCTTATATGCATAAGGAAGAGAGGATAACAATTCAGAACTAATAGTCAAATTTTGATAGGGGCTTCCAGGTTATTTCTTTGACAAGAGTTGTAGCTGAAGATAGGATGATGATGGGGGATGATGGGATCCGTCTGTCAGAGAAGGGGAAGAGCATCTTCGATTGCAGACTTGCCAAGCTTGAAGAGAGCTTTAAACTGAAGTCACTGGGGGAGGGCAACCTCAATCCATCCTGCTCCCCCTAGCCTGATGGCAGTGCCAGCAATTCATGCCCTGAGCCTGGAGAGGGATCGCAGGTCAGCAGAGGAGCACCTGAAGAGCAGCAGAAATGATTTCCAGACAGTAAGTCAGTTTCACTGGGGGCCCAGCTTAAATGCCTCTATGCAAACACAGGTAGCATGGGCAATAAACAAGAGGAGTTAATAATGTGCACACAGCCTATGAGGCTGTGATCTTATTGGAATCACGGAGATTTGATGGGATGGCTCTTATAATTGGAGTGTTGGAAGGATACAGGCTCTTCAGGAAGGACAGGCAGGGGAGATGAGGAGGGGGTGTTGCCCTTCATGTCAATATCCAGCTGGAGTCCGTGGAGCTCTGCCTGGGGATGGATGAGGAGCTGACTGAGAGCTTATTGGTCAGGACTAAAGGGAGGGCAGGGACAGGAGACGTTATAGTGGAGGTCTGCTAAAGGCCACTTCACCAGGAAGACCGAGCTGATGAGGCCCTCTGTAGACAGACAGGAGCAGCCTCACATTCACAAGCTGTAATCCTCATGGGGGACTTCAGCCTCCCCAATATCTGTTGGAGGGACAATACAGCAGGGCATATAAGCAATCCAAGAGGTTCCCGGCATGCATTGGTGATAACTTCCTTCTCCAAGTGACAGAGGAGCCAACAAGGAGAGGTGCTTTGGTGGAACTCGTTCTCACCAACAAGGAGGGGCTCATGGGGAATGTCAAGCTCAAGGGTAGCCTTGGATGCAGAGACCATGAGATGAGATGAGATGGAGTTCAAGATCCTTTGGGTAGTGAGAAGGGCACACTGCAAGCTCACTAGCCTTCACTTCAGGAGAGCAGACTTTGGCCTCTTCAGGAAACTGCTTGGTAGAGTACTGTGTGATACAGCCCTGCAGGGACGAGGCATCTGAAAAAGCTGGTCAATATTCAAGGAACATCCACTCCAAGCTCAGAAGCGATGCAGCCCAACAAAGAGGAAGTCAGGCAAAAACGCCAGAAGGCCTGCATGGATGAGCAGGGAGCTCCTGGACATACTCCAAAAAAGGAAGTCTACGGAAGGTGGCAGCAAGGACAGGTAGCTTGGGAGAAATACAGAGAAAGTGCCTGAGCAGCCAGGGTTCTAGTTAGGAAGGCCAAGGCCCTGATAGAATTAAATCTGGCCAGGGACATCAAGGGCAACAAGATAAGCTTCTATGGGTATGTCGGTGGTAAAAGGAATAGTCGGGATAATGTGGGCCCTCCCCAGTAGGAAACGGGAGACCTGGTTATCCATAATACGGAGAATGCTAAGGTACTCAGCAACATTTTTGCCTTAGTCTTCATCAGCAAGTGCTTCAGCCACACCACCCAAGTTGCAGAATGCAAAGGCAGGGGCTGGCAGAATGAAGAACTGTGCACTGTATGTAGGAGAGGATCAGTTTCAAGACCACCTAAGGAACCAGAAGGTGCGCAAGTCCAAGGGGCCTGATGAAATGCATCAGTGGGTCCTGAGGGAACTGGCAGATGGCAGTGGCTAAGCCACTGTCCATTATATTTGAGAAGTCGTGGCAGTCTGGCAAAGTTCCCGCCAGCTGGAAAAGGGGAAACATAACCCCCGTATTTAAAAAGGGAAAAAAGGAATACCCAGGGAACTACAGGCCAGTCAGTCTTATCTCTGTCCCCAGCAAGATCCTGGAGTGGATCCTCCTGGAAACTATGCTAGGGCCCATGGAAAATAAGGAGGCGATTGGTGACAGTCAGCATGTCTTCATTAAGGGCAAATCATGCCTGACAAAGTAAGTGGCCTTCTATGACAGGGTTACAGCGTTGATGGATAAAGGAAGAGCAACTGATGTCATCTACTGGACTTGTGCAAAGCATTTGACACAGGCCTGCATGACGTATTTGTCTCCAAATTGGAGAGACATGGATTTGATGGGTGGACCACTTGGTAGATAAGGAATTGGGTGGATCGTTGCACTCAAAGACAGTCATTGTCAATGGCTTGATGTTTGAGTGATGACCAGTGATGAGTGGCGTTCCTCAAGGGTCAGTATTAGGAGCAGTGCTGTTTAACATCTTTATTGGCAACATGGACAGTGGGATTGAGTGCACCCTCAGCAAGTTTGCCAATGACACCAAGTTGTGTGATGTGGTTGATATGCTGGAGGGAAGGGAGGCCACCCAGAAGGACTTGATAGGCTGGAGGGGTGGGCCCATGCAAACCTCATGAAGTTCAACAAGGCCAAGTACAAGGTCCTGCACCTGAGTTGGGGCAATCCCAAGCACAGATGGTGAGTGAATTGAGAGCAGCCCTGCGGAGAAGGACTTGGGGGTGCTGGTGAATGAAAACCTGAATATGAGCCAACAGTGTGCGCTTGCAACCCAGAAAGCCAAGCGCATCCTGGGCCACATCAAAAGAAGCATGGCCAGTGGATCGAGCGAGGTGATTCTCCCCCTCTACTCTGCTCTGGTGACACCTCACCTGAGGTACGGCATCCAGCTCTGGGGCCCCCGTTGCAAGCAAGACATGGACCTGTTGGAGTTGATCCAGAGGAGGGCCACGAAGATGCTCAGGGGGCTGGAGCACCTCCCCAATGAGGACAGGCTGTGAGAGTGGGGCCTGTTCAGCCAGGAGAAGAGGAGGCTGTGGGGAGACCTTACAGTGGCCTTCCAGTACTTCAAGGGGGCCTACAGGAAAGATAGGGAGGGACTCTTTATCAGGGAATATAGTGATAGGACAAGGGGTAATGGTTTCAGAGTGAAAGAGGGGAGATTTGGATTAGCTGTTAGGAAGAAATTCTTCACTGTGAGGGTGGTGAGACACTGGAACAAGTTGCCTAGAGAAACTGTAGATGCTCCCTCCCTGGAAGTGTTCAAGGCCAGGTTGGATGGGGCTTTGAGCAACGTGGTCTGGTGGAAGGTGTCCTTGCCCATGGCAGGGGGGTTGGAGCTAGGTGATCTTTAAGGTCCTTCCAACCCAAACCATTCCATGAGTCTATGATTCTATGATAAGTTAATCATTATGTTTGATAAGGTAAAAGCATGTAATACGTGTTACTGAACCACATGTTTTGAGTTACCTGTGGCAACAGGTACAATGTTCAGTATTAGCATGCTCTCGAATGTTCACTGTAATGATTTAAAAGTATGTATTTTCTCTATTAGAGCTTGATTTTGCCATAGGCATAACTCTTGAAACCCTCTTGTGATCTGTCAGGTTTTCAGCAAACAAATTTTGACACAAATCAGAAAACTGTGACAGTTGAGTGACAAGCTGTCAAAGGTTCCAGATCAATTGTACAGTTTATTGCCTTAAACTCTGCTAAGCAGATAAATATCAGGAAAACCCCCAAAATTAATCATTACAAATAGTGCAGAAATTTAAGTGATTTAGGAATAATAGATGTTGAGAATCTTCAGTTATTTCAGGTGTAGAAAGAATATTGCAGCAATGTTTTTATTGAAATAATCAATGAAAAGTAACGCTTCGTATCTTGGGAATGTTAATGTGAATCTTTTCAAAGGTTGTAATAGAAACGTGAGTTGAATTTTATGGTCTAGAGGAAAGCATGGAAACTAAAAGTCAGTAGGCTGTTTTCATCGCTTTTATAAATACGGTTTGTGGTAACTGCGTCTAATGTTTGTATACACTTAAAGGGAAGGGTGAGGTTGATGGCTCACCCACAGTGGGTTGCTGCTGCACTCTGCTCTTGGAGTCTAGCTGGGACTTTGAAAGAGTTAACTTTCTTCATTGCAGCCCATATGGTACTGAGCTTTGTGTTTGTGGCTGAACACTGTTGATAACACAGCAGTGTTCTGGCTGTTGCCAAACAAGTGATTGCCCAGCATCAAGGCTTTATGTCCAACCCTGTCCCTCCCAAATGTCAACAAGCTTGGGGTGGGTAAAAGGTTGGGAGAGGACATAGCTGGGACAGGTGACAAAAATGACCAAAAGGAGTTTTCCGTACCACGTGGTGTTATGCTCAGAAATAAAAGTTGAGGGTAAGGAGGAGAGTGTGGGGACATGTGTAGTTACAGAGTTTATCTTCACTACCAGCTGCTACACATACTGTGGCTGTGCTTTCCGTGAAGTTGCTGGACATTGGCTGCCAATGAGAAGCAGTGAAAGAATTCCTCTTTTTGCTTTGCTTCCACAAACACCTTTTGATTTTGCTTATTAAACTTTCTTTGTCTTGACCCTCAAGCTTTTCCATCTTATTTTCTCCCCCTGTCCTTTTTAGAAGGAGGAGTGAGAGAGTGGTGTTGTGGGCATCTGGCAACAGTCAAGGTCAGCCTGCCACACCTGAGTAAGATTTTGGCGTGGACAGGTGTTAACAAATAGAAGACTTACAGGATGGACTTACTGCAGAAAATATTCAGTAGATTTTTGAGAAGCAGAAGGGTGCCTTTGCTTTGAGGAATGGTCAAACATGTTGGATCCTCATAGATCAGGTCTCCTCTTTTTTTATGCTGGTATTCATTCAATTGAGGTTGTTGTTTTAGTTTGGGTTTTTTTTTTGGTTGGTTGGTTGGTTTTGGTGTTTTTTGTTTGGGTTTTTTTTTTTGGTATACCGAAACATAGAGGAGGAGGTTCTTTGTTCATGTGCTGGACTCTGTATTTACCACAGACACACCCCAGCCCCCTCCTGTCACAAACCTACCTATCTATCTACCTACAAATGTAGTTGCAGCCTTTCATTTTCACTATGACTTCGGTGATTGCTTACTTGTGGAAACCAACGTAAGTAGAATGCACTGAAGACTGTTCTGCCTTTTAGCATTGTTCTATCACTTCATCCTGATTCTGTGATCATTATATAAGGTAACTAAATATTGCATGAAAAGTAATTCTAAACTGCTTCAGCCACATAATTAGCTGTGGCTGAAACAGTTATATGTAAAACTCAGCAAGCCAGTTCATTATTGGTGAACTACCTATAGATTTTTATTTTTTTTAAAGTATACTTTGACCTATTTGGTAATCCAAATTTTCCTCCTTTTGAAGAATAGAATAAATAGATTCTGAGTTATCCTAGAAAAAAAGATTAAATGTCCAGTTAAATTTAGAAGCTCAGTCAGACTAATGAATTAAATCTTTTCTCAGTGCTTATTTTTTCCTAGTTTTTCTTGGAGCTGATACTGTCATTATGACATTGATATTCAATATCTGAATTTCTATAAAATTTTGAAAAATGTGTTCATGGGAAAGACTTGTGTCCCCAGATATGGTTGTACAGTAGGTCTCTTCTTCGAGTTTTCTGATGTACTCCCTAAGGAGGAGTAACTGCTGAACATTAATTAGTTCAGTCATAGAATTGCAAATGTAAGATTTTTGTTCTGTAGAGAAGAAATTAGAATGTTGAAATGTAATAGTGTGGTGAAAATACATGACTTGGAAGTTGTTTTAAATTATTAAAATTTGGATGTAAACCCAAAAATTCTTCATTCTTAGGTCACTAAAAATAGATTGAAAGACTCATTGCCTGCAAGTTTATATCCAGTTGCGTGGTTGTTGTCTTGGTCAGATACACATTTGCACTTTGTGAAAAATGTTTCTCTCTGGAGTAAATGGTTTGGGTTTTTTTTTTTTTGGTAGTATTCAAGCAGTTTGAATTTAGAAAGCTAGGGTTTTTTATTTATATGCTTGTTTTTTGGACTATTTGGGTTAAGATGCCATAACAATCACAGGTTATCTTTACTCAGTGTTAGCGTTAAAACAAGTGATGCAGAAAATATGCAACACTGTCAATGTCTTGCTGATGCGTTTTTCTTTATGGTGCTGTCCTGCAAACTGTGGGTATAATTTCTGCATTGTATGTTGAAACCTAAGGTGAAGAAAAATTCAAATTTTCTATTCCAAATTGCAAGGCTGTTAGGAGAATAAGGACATAACTTGAGTTCTTGACAGTGTACTTAACTCACTACCCTCATTTCCAATTAGTATTCATAAAAGATGCTCATTGAGGTCTTAAAAATATTTATAAATTTTAATACTTTTTATACCATCATTCCACACCAATTTTACCTTATTTATCTTTTGCGAATCTTTCTCTTTTGCTTTGGGTCATGTGCTTGAATTTTCTGGACTAAAACCGGTAGGTTATTTATAGGCATGTGATTCCTTTGAAATGTAAGATGCAGAACATGACTTTAAAAGTGCTTCACTTCTTTGGGTAGCTATGGCATCTGTGGTAGAGATGTACGTATTTCCTCTCTTAAAGAAAAACAAATTAATGTCTAGTGCAGTGTATTTGGGTGCTTCCAGGAATCTCTCAACATGCCTATAGTGCAGCATGGAATAAGTCTAAGCTGACATTTGATTGTGTCCAAAAAAAATAAATTAAAAATCTGTGTTGTTCTTTAAGGTGACCAAGGAATCCGTAGTTTTTTTCCTGCTACTACTGACTTTTTAGAACTGCATCAAAGTTTTAGTCTTTATCAATGGATAATAAATAAGTAGTGTAGGTTTTTTGATGCTTGTTTATCTCAGACTATTAATACAACAAAAATAGATCTTGCAAATAACTTTTTTTAATGTGAAAACTTTGTGTTTGGTAGCATTAATAAGAGCAGACAGAGAATTTTAATCAGAAACTAGAGTTTGTAAGGAAGATGTGAGTTTTATAATTCTTACTGTGTGCTTTCTTTTCTTACATGTTACTGTAAATGACTTTGTTCCTTCTAAGTTTAAATATTTCATTTGCTAAAAATAAAAATATAGAAGGATTACAGACATGATATTGTAATGTTTTGAAAACATTTAATGTCAGTTTAAAAATAGTTTATTAATGGTGACAATATTTATGTGGAGTTCAGACATATGGATGTAACATTTGTAAGAAATGATTACTTTTTATAATATGACTGTTTCCAAGTAAGCTTTTACTAGGTAGATTAACATATCTTTTTTCTGGTTTAGACTGTATATATTTGCAGAAGAAGCATTTTGCTTCCAGTTAGTTTAAAGCTGTTTCATGAATTTGACTTGCATTGATATGCAGTTGAAGGGAAGTTATCTTTAACCTTGATGTCCAGTAATTTTGTGTAAGCTTAGAAAGTTGTAGTTTGTTAGCAGGAATTGCAGTGGGTACTAGTTGTGTGTGATGTTTAGGGTGAGGGGACAATCTATTTTTAAATTTAAAGTGGCGTTTTATGAATCGAAGCTTCATGTTGTAAATACATCTTACTCATTGTGCATTTAGAATAACAAACATTTTTGAATGCTTGTGTTATTTTAAGAAAAGTTCTCATAAAAAGTGAAAGCAAGGGGACCCTCAAGGTGGGGGCAGAAAAGAATAAAAAGCTAGTAAAGCTTTTGCTTGGAAAGGCACTCTGAAATGTTTCAGAATCATGTATTTATTTATATTTATTAGATACTTATTTTATATTTTAGAAACATTCATTATATATTTATTTTATATTTAGCTGTATTTATCATGATGATGAATTCCAAGACAATCTGGTTTAGATTGCTGGTTTTAAGCCTAGCAGTACCAGATAAATACTTCCGTTAGTCTATTAACTGAACCTTTGTTACAGCATTTAGCAAACAAGGCTTTTAGATTTTAAGTATGCTGATTACATTGAAGTAAGAAATGCAAGGAAAAAAAAAATTTTTTTTTAAAGTTTGATCTACTTAGGAAAACTCTAACCAAGATTTTAACATTTGTTATTGTCTTCAATTTTTTTATTTTTTTAATTCTAAATAAGTGTTTTCTGGTGCTAAGTGTTTTTTTTTTTTTTTTTTAATTATTTGAATTTAAAGATTAATTTGATTCTTTATACTTAGGGATTAATATTTTAAAATGGGAGCCAAAAGAAAAATAGTTTTCAAATTACAGAAAAATTCTTTCATTCTGTTGATGATGATTTTTTTTTTTTTTTAATGCAAAGAATGTGTAACTTGTGTGCAATTTAAAAAAAATTCACTCGGAAAGACTGACAGAAAAATTGTATGAGTTTTCCATTATGTTAGCACCTGGCTAAATTGAAATTTTTTTTTCAGAAAGACTGAGGTAGTGGTCCAGTATGTTGAACTTTGTGATACCTTCCCCAGTACTCTTTGAACTCTAGCTTTCTTTTTAAAATGTTATGTCTTTATTTGGTGCTTATAGCCATGGGAGGATGCACAAGAAAAAATCATTCTATGTATATTTTGTTTCTAATAAAGTTCCATAAATGAAGATGTAGATGTAATGGACATCTAACCTCGATGGGAACGAGGGCTATCGGGTCATGAAGTTAGTGGTACATGCTGAGACAGTTTAGGATTGGATAAATTTAACAAAACGATCACTTCACCATGCAGAGTTTGTACAGGCAGAAATACGAGGCCTAAACAGGAATAATATAGTATAGTTTCTGGTTACTGACAACTTGACAGGATGATGGTACTGGCTGTATGTAAATTAATGAAAGAGATAGAAGAGCAAGAAATAGAGTGGTCTTAAAGTACAGTAGTCACAGGAGACAACAGTTATGCGAGAATTTCACACTGAGATGCAACTAAAGTGAGATTTATAGACTGTCAGTGATAAGCAAGAACTGGTTATGGAGTGTGTAAGAGGAGAATTAACCAATGGGGTAGTGCTGAGTAGTCCACAGGATCTGGTGCAAAGTTTTGCAATACGATCACCTGCTGGTAAAAGTGACTGTTACATCCTGTGAATCAATATAAAAAATGGGCAACCCCCTGCCACTGCCAATCCAACAGCACAACACAGCCCACCCCCACCTGTTAGTGTGCACAACTTCAAGGAAATAAGCAAAACAAAACAGCTTATTGAAAATAAGCTAAAATGTACAGTAAAGAAAATTAAATCCATGTAGTCAGTGGAAGATACTTAAGGAAGAAGAAGCATATGATAAGAAAGATTTAAAAAAATGGCAAAAAGTTAACAAGCAAGGTTAAACATGTTGATGAGAGAAATTGTTGAAGGTAAGAATGCTTCCATTAAAAGTTGAAGTTACAGTGAGATGAGGGAAACAACATCATAAAATCTGGCAGATTAAATTAAAGTATGTGGTAAAGCAATAAAAAACAATATGAAGAACAGCTAGCAAAAGAAGGAAACTATTGAGGAACCTTTTTGCAGATGACTTTGATGTGGGAACATGGTTGGGTAGGTTGTAGGGCCAGCTTCGACAGATGCTAAATAAATTTCTCACAATGCTGTTCACTGTGGAGAACTCCCAGGCCAGAGCCTCCCTTCAAAGAGAGCTCGTCAGAGGTTGTATTTGAAATTTAAATGCCTACAGAAGTGTGGAGTGTATGCACATATGTTCATATTTGTAGTGAAATGAACTTGAAAAGTTCCCGGACTACTGGGATTCACTGCAGACTTCTTAAGGAACTCAAGCAGTACATATCTGAATTACTAATGGACACATATAACCACTTGCTTAGGCCTGTCTTGCACCCTGAGAACTCCAGGGTGGCAATTGCAACATTAGGTATTTGGATGTTTGGTTTTGTTGTTTTAATGTTTCTGTCTATGATCCAGGGAATTATGGGACAGTAAGCACTGGGCACAGTAGCTGAAATGATAATAGGAAGTGGAATTTGTGGACACATCAGTAAGATCCATTTGGGAAGAGTGTTTAAAGAGAGAATTATTTTGAAAGGATTAAAAATCGTAGGAAAAACGTTTTGGTTGATGTAGTCCATTTGGATTTTCAAAAGAATTTTTTTCTTTTTTTTTTTTTTTTTTGTTACAGCCACACATTAAAAGCTTCTCATGAGACTAACCATTAGTATGGTAAGAGGGAATATATTTGCATGACTAAAGAACACTTTAAAACATAGGACATAGAAGGGTAGGGGTAATGAATAGTCAGTTAAGTTTAAAAGACTAAAAATTGTTGGGCTTTACATAACTTTGAAAACATATTGTTTTATTAAGCAATAATTGTTTAACTTTTTTTCCCTGTCATCCATGTTAAGTATAATATGGAGGACTTAATGGTTGGAATTTATTTTATTAAAGTGACCAGAAAATGATCTGTTTGATTTGTATTCACTTAAATTTGTTGATTCATTGTCGTATTTATCTAAAGAGAACTAGCATTGTAAACAAGAAAGTAATTTTTGTGCGTTTGTTTTATGATTATACCTGATTATTTGTGGAAGAATAATTGGTGATATTACTGTTTAATATGCTGTTGTATATTTAAGGTTAGTTTTATTAAATGCTTTTTAAATGTTTATTTCCTTTTATGTGCAGAGATCATGTTAAGGCAGACTGGAAAAGAATTTAGTCAACTTTATTCCATTTCAGTCAATAAAATTACTTAGCATATTTTTATATAGTTGTTACATAATGAAGAAAATTTATCTTGGGGCAGTACATAGAAGTTGTGACTAAAAAATATTTCTTGAAGTCTTTAATACCTTCAACGTCTGCGTGTCAGATTTTTAATCTTAATTTTTCAGATGTGTCTCTTCCATTTTACCTTTCTATTTTAAAGAAGATTTAGCGAAGTGAGCATATGTTAATATACATGAAGAGATTTAATTTAAATTACAGCAGTGAGTTGAACAATAGATTATTTATTATGAAATAATTAAGAAGGTAGTTGTTTTATTTGCCCAAATATATACTGACTTCAAATATACACTGAAATTATTAAGGGCATCTGAGGATTGTGTGTTTTCCTAATTAGTTAATAAGCTTCTCAGATTATTAATACCTTTACTAACAACCTTAATACTTTTTCAGTTTAGGAAAATACTTGATGACAGTGTACCATCAACTATTGAGAGATTTTGTTATGAGGAGATCATGGAATAGTTTGAGTTGTAAAAGACCTTTAAAGGTCAGCTACCCCAATCCCCCTGCCATGGACAAGGACATCTTTAGCTAGATCAGGTTGCTCAGAGCCCGATCCAACCTGACTGAATGTTTCTAGGGATGGGGCATCTACCACCTCTCTGGGCAGCCTGTTCCAGTGTTTCACCACCCTCACTGTAAAAAATTTCTTCCTTATATGTAGTGTGAATCTACCCTCTTTCAGTTTAAAACCACTACCCCTTGTCCTGTTGCTACAGACTCTACTAAAACATCCATCCCCATCTTTCTTGTAAGTCCCTGTTAAGTATTGAAAGGCTGCAGAAGGGGAGACAGGAAGAAACGCCACCAAAAAAAAAAAAAAAAAAGTTGTTTCTTAATGACATTCATATTTTTCACATGTGAGAAGTTTGTATTCAAAATATGAATAGGTACAAAAGTACAAAACATTACATGTTTTGGTTACAAAACCTTTTGTTTCCAAGAAACAATTTAGGACTTGAGAAGAGGCTCTAAATTAAGTTTACCTGAATTCAGGAGCTCTTCAAAACTCTGTGATGCACGCTTTTGTTGCCTAAGAAAATTATATACTAGTGGATATTTTGGAAGAAAATCCCTGTAAGCTTATCACGTATACTCCAGCTGATTTTAGGAACAAGGGGAAGAAATGGTGCTTCTTTTCAGAAGAAAGGCTTGGATGTTATTTCTGTTTCCTTGCTGTTGGTTAATGATGAGGGGAAAGCAGTTTAGTCCTTCCCTGAGGCTATATCATGTCTTTTGGTGTAAATTTTGCAAGAAGAGAGGTCCTTGTTCTTCTGCCTTGTACCTGCAGCAGTGAAGGAGATACAATTGATTTGTTTACAAGAGTATGTCTTTCTGAAGTGGAAGATTTTTTGTGGGTTTGTCAAAGGCATCTATTTCAGTATCCATTCAAATCTAATTGCAGAAGAATAGTGTATTTCTTTTAAAGTCACTTCTGAATTATCACTGAAGTTGAGTAATCCCAGGAATCAGAAAGTTATGTCAGTTTTCTGAATGATCTTGTTAAAGTTTTAGCAGGCGTAGGACAATATAGTCGTATTCAGATACTGTCAGTCCACTACTAAATCTTTAACTATTTGTGCCTTTGAGCTTCAAATTTTTAGCTATACCAGTTATCTGCAAGCACTTGAAAGATGTAAACATAGAGGGAAAGAATAGCTTAATTTGGTACAAAGCAACACAACTAGGACAAAATGCATGAAAGGTAAGTGACTTGATCTTCGAAAGTGTTGAACAAACCGGCAATGATATATTTATAGTAAATGTGTTTTCACTCTGTTATTTTTGTATAACCATATTAGATACAGATATTAAGTGAACTGTTTGATTTTATGCTTTACAGTCTGTTTACCTGCTGGGATTTCTTTGTAGCATCATTCTACATAGCACGCATGGCGCCAGTAGGTTCCTCAAAGTTGTGATCCCATTAGAAAGAGTGGGACACTTTGAGGAACTGGACTTTGGAAAAGTAATACAAAGTGAACCATCCCTCATACTGTATGCTGACCTGTCTGAAAATGTGTGTGTTCTTTGGCTAATGCATATACATATGATGTATTTTATAATATAGTGTATATATTATATTTTCATAGGTCAAGATGTTGTTATATAGTAGCAAGAAAGTTTCTTAGGCTGATGTTTCATGTATAATTTTGTATATATAGCTTTGCAATGGTTTATATAGCTTCATATACTCAGGTATTTAGAAGTGCTAAAGAGGGAGAGGTAAGATTTATTGAAAAGTAAGTGAAAAATTATTACCACCTTAAAAGACCAGGTGTTTTTAATACGGGGGATGTTTATAGTTTTTCCTGTAACTCCCCTTTCTTCTTCTGTAGTTAGGCTTTTGAAGATACAGCTTTAACCTTTAGAGTAGCCTAATTGAAGTATGTGAAAATAGTTTATAGTGGAAAGTATTAACAAATAGGATGCTGTGATTTGAACTGAGAGGTGTTTAAAGCTAAAGAAGTGCTTCAGTGGTAAAAACAAAAGAGTAGGATTGAAGAGGTTTGCAGTCCTTTGTGATGTTGCTTCAGATCAGGTCTGTGACCTGAAGCAGTTGAATCTGTGTCTGTATAATGGGATAATACTGCACTTTTAGTAAAAACTGTGGAGATCAGCTAATGAAAATCACAGCTAGGTAATATGTTTTTAGCAATTTCAGCCTATAAATACAATTTTGCTATAAAAGGTTTTTGTGTATTAGAATCCAGAAGTATGTGTCAGGGCATGGGCTTGAACCTTGACTTCCTGGAGTCCAAAGTGTGATGAGAAGCAGTAATTTAGAAGTAGGCACTATTAAGAAGTCTACATCTCATTGCCACCTTCAGATGCATTATTTGATATCTTTATCTTCCTCCTCCCTAGTCAAGTCCCAACCAGTTTACTGGTTCTAGGTGGGTTTTTTTGTTCATTTGTCAGTGTAGTGGGTGTCCATGGCGAGGTGCTGGCAATGGAGTGGCTGCAGGACGGTGTCTGTGAGAAGCAGCTGTGGCTGCCCTGTGTCAGCCACAATCGGTTCCAGCCACCTCCAGCTGACCCACCACAGGGCATGGCTGAGCCCTTGGCCAAGGTGGTGCTGCCTCTGGGAAAGCGTATTTTAAAAAGGGGAAAAAATGCTGCACAGCAGAGCGTAAGAGAGGAGTGAAGGAAAAGTGTGAGAAACAGCCCTGCAGGCACCAAGGTCAGTGAAGAGGGAGGGGAGGAAGTGCTCCAGGTGGTGGAGCAGAGATTCCCGTGCAGCCCCTGGAGGATACCATGGTGGAGCACATTCCCACACTGCAGCCTTTGGAGATGCCCTGAAGGAAGCTGCAGCCATGGAGGGTATGTGCCAGAGCAGGCTTCTGGAGCTGTGGCCTGTGGAGGGGAGCCCACGCAAGAGTAGGTTTTCTGGCAGGACCTTCAGGCTGTGTGGGACCCATGGTGGAACAGTCTGTTCCTGAAGGACTGCACCCAGTAGAATGGACCCACACTGGAGTTCATCAAGGACTGTATCCCATGGGAGGGACCTCACACTGGAGCAGGGCAAGAGTGTGAGGAGGAAGGAGTAGCAGAGAGGAGCTGTTAGGGACAGCTGGAGGACCTCAATCCCCATTCCCCTTCAACCCTCAGGGTGGGGAGTAGGTGGAAGAGTCGAGCCTGTTTATCGTGTGACAATAATTGGTGAGTGATCTCTTTAACTCAACCCATGATCTTTTCCATCTGATTTTTCCCCCTGTCTTGTTGATGAGAGGGCATGAGAGAGTGGCTGGATGGGTATCTGGCAGCCAACCAAAGTCAGCCCACCACAGTCAGCTTTGCCTGTGACAATCTAGTGTGCCATCTTTTGCAGTGTCTGTAGCTTTTACAAGTCAGTAATTCTTATTTGGTGCCTGAACCTGTCCAAATGTAAGTTCCTGTTGGAGGCTGCCTTCTTCTTGGCTCAATTTTTAGCAAAGCTGATCTGCAGAGGAATTTCCTCTTTCCTGGCAATTCTCTCAACTGTGCCTTTGTGAATTACTGAGGAGAGCTCCTTTTAGAGCGTTTGGACCTGTGACATTTCTGAACCTGTCTGTGAATGAGAAGAAGATTTATTATTCTTCATACAGAGATAGAATAGCTTCAGGAGTGCCCTGTCCTGAAGTACAGTGTCAGTATGACCTGATTAACTGGGTTCCCATATGAATTAAGAAGTGCTATTTTCAGAGACTGGAAATAAAACAGACTTTAACATGCCTAGAGCCCAAATGGGCAAATGCTCTGAATCCTTTCTGGCTCCATTGAAAACCCTTCTGGTTAACGTTGCATCATGCAATGCACCTGATCTCAGTGTGAGGAAAAAACAGGTCAGGCACACTTGAGTAGCTCAGCAGGTCAGACTCTCTGTGGTCAGGTATGTCCAGAATATATATTGATTACAATTTATTATTTTTTTTTTCACTTTCTATTTTGTCCATTGGGACAATCATGCAACTGGTACTATTCAGAATCTGTAGGATTTTCTGGCTGTTCATGGTGCTGGATGATAATATCCAAACTAAGTTTGGATATTATTTTCCTGTTACATGGAAATTACATTGTCTACTAATGCTCTGTCGTAGCACCTCATAAGAAGAAAGATTGAAAATACTTGTTGTTAGAATGCCATATTTTATTCTCGCACTTTATTGATCCATGAACACTTTCAATCTATTGTGAGATCACTGTTGAAAGACTGAGGAAAAAATTAAGAAACTACACTTAGAAAAGTTGTCATTATAATGACAGGCAATTTAGCTTGAGGTAACGAGCAGTGAGGAATGCAATCAATCACATCAGTAAGTATCTTTACAAATTTTATTACTCTCTGACAAGTGTTACACAGATCATCAAGGTCATTTCATAGTGAAGCTGGGATATTGTTTTTATATTCTTACAGCAACAAGAGTGCTTGGAATAAACTGTATGTCCAGTTCCCTGGGGTTCTTGCAGCAGAGAAAGGAAATAAAAGCAGCCTCAAAAGTGAGGGAGTCACTTTTTCCTATTTGTGTAGGGCATGTTTTCAGGCTAACAGTTCTAACTTTGGGGGAAAACAGCTATTTTAGTGTCAGTCATTGTCAGGTAGTAAGTACTCCTGTCTTTCCAGTCCCTGTTAAATAACTGTACCCCAATAAAGGAAGTTCTATGGGCCTCGGGTTAAATATATTTTCACAGGACACTTACTAGACCTATTTTTCACAATAATATTACCATCAGGCATTGTAACATGTGGAAACAAATGTGCATCCCGTAGATAAGACCTCATGAAATTAAAACCCTCATCTGAAAACAAAAAAGGTTTATCAATATAGATGCAATTCTAATTTTCATAATATAAGGTTTTCAATATATAGCAAAACCTTCAGATCTCCTCTCCTTTTCCTTCAAAAAGCAAAGCCTTTTCTTATTGCACTCCCTTGAAAACATTTACCCAATAAGCTTTTGTTGTTGTGACATATGCATTTTAGTGAGATACCAAATTTGGTACTCCACCAACTATACTTTTTTATTTTTGAATAATTGTTTTCTGCTGGTTACTTAGTATAGTCACTCTGATGCTGGCTGAGTCTCAGCTGGTGGGTGTGGTTGGTTTTAGGTTTGTCTGCTTGGTTCTTTTTTTTTTGCTTCTACTTGTAACTTTAAAACTGATGTGCTTTCCAAAGGATTTGTCATCCTGAACTGCAGGATTATTTTGGCGTTTTAAGTCACCGAGAAGAGTAAAGAAGAGGTAAAAGCCACTAAGCAAATCTGCTGGCAGCCATTACTACAGTTGAGTTATGTTTTTGTGCTCTGTCTACTATACTGCTGTTTCAGCAGGAGGGCTACTAGATTACAACACTGTTCCAAAATTTTCCTGTGTAGTAATATTCATTGAATTCTGCCAGGTAGTCCAGACTCCTTGGAATGTCTCATTAAATCTTGAGGTTCCTAAAGTCTATGAGACTTAGCTCATTATTTTAACTACTGTAAAGAATATATGGAAACATATAGAAGAGGGACCTATAGTGTCGGGGAGTCCTATTGCTTGCTACCATAGCTAATCACGTGACTGAGCGCTTTCAGAAGTGTATCTGTTTGTCCTGGCATGGCTGGGACAGAATCACAGCCCAGCCATGCTAGACAGACCATTAGCAGTTTTGAGTCATCCAGGGCAGCTGACCTGAGTGAGCTACAGGTTTAGCCCATCCCATAATGTCAGGATCAGTATAAAGGGGGATGGTTTGCTGAGCAGAGGGGGGTGGTTCTGCAGGAGTTCTGGTTGGGGTTCTTGCTTAAGTTCCTCCTGCTTCTCTTTCCTTCTCCTTCTGTCCTGAGGACTGTGAGGGCCAGGCATTCTAGTCTGAGTATATCTTTGTATACTTCTGTTTTGTTGTTTCATAAAATCTGTCTTTCCTTCAACCTTCAGATCTCCTCTCCTTTTCCCAGTTCCCATTCTCAGCTGGGGAGGGGTCATTAGGTGATAGAATAACTGCTATAGTTTAGCCCCTGGTCGGGCTAAACATAGACACTGTTTTGATCCAAAAAATAGTTACATTGCTTACAGCATTAATACTGGGAAATTGAAATGCTGTGATATTTGAAACTTTATTTGAATTCCTACTCTGTTTGTTACTAGTCTTTTCACATAAGATTTGTGGTTATAGTTGTCCTTAGCTAAGATAATTTTTCTTTTCGTTCTTACCTCCTGGTATATCTCAGATGAGAGATCAGATCCTGTCTTTATCTTTGATAAACTCTGTGCTCTTTTGAAGTGTCTCATTTGCTTCCATTCCATGATTTTGGTACCTCTTTTCTCATGTGATCGGTCTGAATATGAGTGAACAGAATTGCAGAGAACTTCTTTTACATACTCTACTGAATGTCTTGCAGAATTGTGTTCCTTCTCTTTTCTTGGAAAACATTACCTGATAGATTTGGGCAGTTTGTCTTTTGCATGGCTGCATCTAATTGGTGCTTGTACTACTAATCTGTAGCAAGGCAGTATACACAGTGTTTTCTCCTCTGATGAATTTCTAGCTGGTAAGATCTGAGTTTGCAACAGAAGTTCTAGTGACTTTGTACGTAATTCTCTTCAGTTTCAGCCTGTTTGCTTTATTCCAGTCTTTCAACTGGAAAGTTCTTCATAAACAGGTGTGTTATACTCCTAACTTCACAGTAAAGATCATGGCATACTGTGTTTTAGGGATTGCATATTCTTCTTAAACTATTTAATACCTATTTCAAGACTGTTCTTTTACGAACTCTGTTTGCCCCACCCAGTTCAATTATTCTTCTTTCAATCCAGTTCATTGCTATCCCCACCTTAGCCAGTTCCTTTCCTTACTCTTATATTGATTTCCACCTTTCTCAGTTTAATAACTTATTTTGTGATATTCTGTGAAGGGCCTTACTTCACAAATTAACTACAACAGGAAGTTGTGGTTGCTGCATTTTCTTCATCCAAGAAAACTCCCCCAAACAGTTATAAAAAATACAGATGCTAAGTTGACAGCAGCCTACTTTAGGTAAATGCGTGGTTTAGATTTTTCATTTACCTTTCATTTATCCTTTTTCTTCCCTTAAAATTTATTCTGGTAATTGTTTGAAATATTTATACCAAGGAGATCAGAAGAAGAGGATTTGTGTTAATGAGTTTGCAGAGCGAGATGCTGGCTCTGCAAGTCTCATTTCAAAATAATGAGACTAAGACAGCTAAAGGTCCAGCTATCCAAGGTAGGAGATGATTTTTGTGATTGTCCAGCTGGTCTTTTTGGTTTTTGTGAAGAAGGAGGTTGCCAAGGAGAGCCTGAAGAGGCCTGAGCCCTCATTTGTATTCTGCTGCTTCTGCAGATGTATGAGGATGGGTGAGTTGGGGATGGAGAAAGACAAACAACAATAGATTTCTAACATCTTTCCATTTATTACTTTGGGAATAGAAATAACATAATTGTTCTTCTGTTTGTACTTATGGATAGGGAGGATTCCATTCTTGCTGTCTCTGTCTCTCCTTCTCTCCCCCAGATTGCTGATGCAGTACAACTGAAAGTCATTAAACAGTGTACTTGGGCACTACTGATGATTGTTTGAGAGCTGACCTAATTGATTGCTTTGCCAGAAGCAAAGTCCTGCTGAAGATGCATTGATTATGCAAAGCATTGGATATTGTATAGTTTGCTATTTTCACAAAGTTGCAGCTGATTTGTGAAGGAATTTATCAAAAGATTTAGGAGGCTGGCGATAGTTTGTGTGTTTTTCAGTAAGGTAATGTCTCATCTTCCCTTATCGATTTGTATAGCTTGTTTTACACTTCTGGCATAAAAAATTACTTTCCTTGTAATTGTCATATTTACCAATAGGGAAGGGTGGGGTAAGGGTGAAGGGTGTTATATTGGCAAAAATTAGAAGGATCGGGAAAAAAAAGTGTTATTTCTGTAAAAAAAAAAAAAAAAAAAAAATCTTGTTTACTAGCTTGACTAGAAAAAAAAAATACCTGAGATGGCTGTTAATTTATGTGTCTTGAGATTTGGGTTGGTTTGTTTGCAGGTGTGTTGGTTTGGGGTTTTGTTTTTGTGTTTTTTTTTGTTGAATGTGTTTTTTGGTTTTGGTTTTGTTGGGGTTTTTTTTTTTAACCTTTGACTTTCTAAGCCAAAATGACAATTCATGGTAATACTGTGTACTGGTTTTGGCTGGGATAGAGTTAAATTTCTCCACAGGAGCTTGTAAGGGGCTGTGTTTTGGGTTTTTTGCTGAAAACAGTGTTAGTAACTCAGGGATGTTTTAGTTCTTGCTGAGAAGTGCTTATGCAGAGTTAAGGCCTTTTTTGCTTCTTATGCTGTCCTGCCAGTGAGCAGTCTGGGGGTGCACAAAAAATTGGGAGGGGACACATCTGGGACAGCTGACCCTGCATACCATGTGGCATCATGCTCTGCAGTAAAATTGGTGGGAGAGAAAGGAGGTTGCCCAGGCCGCCATTGCTTGGGGGCTGACTGGGCATTGGGTGGTTGGTCGTGAGCAATTGTTCTGGGTTTTTTTGCATCATTTGTTTTTCTTTGATTGGGTTTTTTCCTTCCTTCTTTTTTTTTTTTTTTTTTTTTAAAAAAAACCTATTAAACTGTCTTTACTCAGCCCATGAATTTTCTCACTTTTACCACTCTGATTCACTGCCCTGTCCAACTGGGTGAGCAACTGAGTGAGCAGCTGTGTTCTCTATTTTCTGAATGTGCTGAACTCTGGAAAGAGCAAGGCAGGTGGCTTTTTTTTTTTTTTTTCCCTCCCTCCTCTTTCCCTTTTTCTTCAGGATTGCTGAACTTCAGCACCCTCTTGTGCTGGTCCTGCAATTATCACACCGCATGGTAGGGCTTCATATGAACCTGTCTGCTGTCGAGTTCTGGAGCCATGTGATAACATGTTCTCCTATTTTATCCTCTCTGCGTGGAAGTCTGGTTCTGCACTAGGCTTAATCAGGATTGTAGGCTGCTTTCAATCATAACTAATATAGCAGTCCCACTTGCATTCTTGGGAGCGAGATGCTGTTCTCGAATGCATGTGTGCAACGATAAATTGAAATAATCTGAACAGGTCTATGTGCCTTTAGACAACTTCCAAGTATAATAAAAGCAAAATGTTCACATTCACATCATATCACCTACTTGTTTCTAATACCTTTTTTAATCTCAGCTATAATTTTCTGGGCCTGTTTCAAGATCTGCCATGATATGATGATGGAGAGAAACATTCTTAAGTTTCTAGTTTCTGTGTCTGTGTGCTTCTCTTGGAGCTGTAGGTTCCCAGTCCTTCACTTTCTACTATGTCAGTGGGGGCCCTTACGAGATGATTCGTCTTCCTATTGTAGTCTTTGGCCTTGGAAATGAAAATTATGTCATCCAGATGACAAAAAGGCAAATGGATGTCATTAATATGTTTAAGCGCCTCCCTGACTATATTTTATTTGTGTTTATTGTTACATATTTTCTTTTGCCATTTGCATCCAAATGGCTTCTTCTAACTTAACTCTGATAGATGAAAAGTGATGATGTAAATGATACCAACCAGGCAGGCTACTGTACATATGCGTTTTCTCACCGAACAACACCAATGACTCCCATATTTGCCCAGCTTTCAGAAAGGACAAAAGGAAGACTGCTTTAAAGCCTATGCAAACAAATAAAGAAAACCAAAAGATCCCCCTGTTTTTGTGTTTTGACAAACTACTTGGTGCAAAGTCTGTTTAAAAAAAAAAAATCAACTTGAAGAAACAAGTCTGTTATGAAGAACTTGGGTAGGTTATCCCTTACCAGCTATAAACACCTCTTCTTTAATGCTTTTTGGATGTAATTGGTTTTCCTTGCTAGTGTGATTAGGACAACACAAAAGTTTTAGTGTTTTTAGTTTAGTTTGGTTTCTTAATTTGGGTTTCTTAGTGCAAACATTAAAAAAAAATACAGCTCAGTTTCCATTTTAATATTTTAAATTTTTTGTTCCAAGGTGTAATAGTGTACTATTTGTAGCTGAACAAAGAAAAATGTGTAAGGAATAAAGCACAGAATGTGCAGGACTTCCTCTTAAAGAGTGTTTTTTCTCTGGGCTAGGGGTGATTGTTTTGCTAAAATCTATTAATCAGGTTTCCACTGAAGTGTATGTAAGAATGCATATATGTATCCTATGTGATATAAATTTTTATTTTAACTTTTTTGAACAAAACTGTCATTTGAGCCTGAGTCCCTGTGTATATGCATATTAAAGCTCTGTTTCTGCTGTTTTAATTTTTTTTTATTGTTGCTATGTTTGAAGATTGCTCATACCACTTACTGCTGATATCAAACTGTGATTGTAATGAAGCAGTCAATCACATTAGTAAATGCTGAAGATTACCATTTTAATGACTAATTTTCTTTAAGCTTTTCATTGTAGGCCAGTACCATTCATGTAATAGGTCTAAGAGGGCATGTTTACTTCTTACCATAAAATTTTTTTGAGAACTCTGTACCAATTCATAAATGTGGGGACAAGACTCTAAAACTGCTAAGAGAATCATCATGTCCATTCTGTTACGCCAGTGTCTTTGGTGAGCAGACCGTATGTCTACTGATTGTAGTGTGGAGTAGATCAGAAAGCATGAAAACAAATGGATTTCAAACGACTACAAAAATTAGAGAACTATATTAAATCACATCCTCTTTGTGTTAGTCTTTTCATCATGTCTTATGTATTTCAAGGTTTTAACTACTTGATGATTTGAAGCTGATTCTGCTTCAGAATGATAGAGTATGTTGGTTGGCATACTACCTGATCAGACTGTAACGGTGGTTTGTTTTAAATTAGATTAGTGGTAATGCATGCAGTTCGCTAAGGAAAGTGAGAAAGAAAAAATCTCTTCCTGTTGCTTCTAATTATCAAGTGTTTCCTTTTAATAGTAGTTCTGTTGTGTGAAGACCGTTTACAAATCAAGCCAAAACCATTTCAGTTTTTATGCAATGTGTGTCACTCACTGATGGTAAACTTAGGCTACGTTTCCTGAGTTCATCTGAACTTATGATTCTGAATACAGGTGCTTTGAAAAAAATGTCTGCTCCAGTTAGGATTTGCATTCTGGCTTTACTGTTTCTTTGTAGGCCAGAATAGAATGGAATATTATAGATTTTTTTTTTTTTTTATTAATGAAACTTGAAGACTTCTAGTATTCAGATTGAGCAGGATGAATAAGCATAACTACTGAATACCTAATACCCTGTCTGTTGGCCAGTAATAATGATTCAATACCATGTCCATTAACCTATATTACAAGAAACTTTTTCCTGTGCATATAATTAATTTTTTCATTTAATATTTTTCAGTAAAATACCTTCTCCCTTTTTGCCTTGTGGAGTAAACCAATTAAACTGTAGAAGAGGAAGAACAATTGTGAAATTACTTTCTTTGATCCATGGAGTTGTAATCATAGTTCTTCTGCTGTCTTCATGTTAACTTATATCAATACATAGGAAATTCTGTCATTTCTTTTCTTCTCCTGTTTCCTGTGTGACCTGGGAGACCCTTCACCATTGAAGTAGCCTATGCTTCATGTTGAAAAGCATAATTTGCAACATAAGACTTTCCTTTCACCCCTTAATGCATGTATTTATCTCATCATTTGTAACATACGGTGACCATATGCTTCAAATAGAATCCACATAATCAGAGTTGAACAGTTCCTTGGATTAATTTTATTTTGGTGGATTGGGCAGACAAAACTTTCGCACCTGTGACCTATACTGGAAAATTTTGGTGAATCTTGTCTTTCTATGCTTGTGAAAGAGGAATATGTAATGAATCTGAAAAAGTGCATATGGAATGCCATAGGATGGAAAAGTCTTGAAGGTGGATTGCAAGAAAGGTTTTGGTATTTGTGGCCGCTTTCAACTTCTGCAGTAGCAAACTTTAGATATTTGCTGGTGACAGTCTTAATATTCTGATGATAGCAGCTTCATGATGTCGTTCTGTATTTCAGTTTTGTAGGTTTATGTATGGCTAGTGTGAGTAGATTTAACTTAAAAAAACCCAAAGGTAGATGTATGAAATACAGATGCAAATGCTATGATTTCTTAAGTGCATTGCATTTCATATTCAACTGCTACAGGAGTTTCCTTGCTCATTAAAATAACATGGTATCTCTGAAACTTGAAGAAAAGATTTGAACAGGAGTTGTGTAGTTTTCTATTTGTGCTAAATATTCTGTATGATTTTTTTCAAGAGAAAATGTTCACATTATTTTAAAAGATTATCTTTTCAGTCATATTTACTAACTCTTAAACATGTGATACCAAGGGATATATCCTATTTTTCCTCTTGAGATTTCTGGATGATGTTGTAGGCATGAGTTAAATACCAGGTATTTGCTGTCTTTGTATGCTTATTAGCCTTAGAGGTTACGGTGCCTGTGTTACCACTGTCATATGTATTAACACTAGGTAGGTGTTACAAGCCTGTATTTTCAATTGCATTGCGTACTAGGAATGTAGGATTTGGGGTTTTGGTTAGGTATATCAGTCTTTTTATCAGTGTTTTGGCTTGCTTAATTTTGTTTATTACTGTCCTGGGTTACAGTGTAAAATGTGCCAAAAGGAAAAAAAAATATTCTATTACCATTTTCAGGAGCTGTTGAGACCAGGTGGGGCGGTGCTCCCTGCCTCCCCCCTCTGGACTATCCCCTGTTACTGGGCACAACAATGCCTGATCGCCTGACCCATCGATAACTCGCTCCTGGGCTATCTCCTGTTAATGGCCCATCAAGGAACTGCCTCACGACTCCCCATCCCATTGTGAGATGCTCCGCCCGGGGAGGGGGGGGAAGGAGCCAAGCAGTCCATGCCAAATAAAACCGGAGATTTTGAACACCCTAGCCGCCTTTCTTCCACTGGATTCCCAGAGGAGCTTTTCCCCCCACTGGAGTTCCGGAGGACAAGAGCTACCTACCTACCACTGGACCTTCGGAGGAAGACCAGACTCTTTTACCTGATCGCTGCTTCAACAGAACTACACCCATCGCTTCAGGAGGACTGCAGCCAGCATCTTATCGGACTGCTACTGCCACCCTAACAGGGTGTCAGGTTGTATTCCTGACTCTGTCAGTGTAAACCAGTGGGTTGTTTGTTTTTCCCTGCCTTGTGTTATATATATATATATATATATATATATTAGTAAAGAACTGTTATTCCTATTCCCCATATCTTTGCCTGAAGGCCCGTTAATTTCAAAATTATAATAATTTGGAGGGAAGGGGGTTGCACTTTCCATTTCAAGGGAGGCTCCTGCCTTCCTGCACAGACACCTGTCTTTTCAAACCAAGACAATTACTTTTTTTTTTTTTTTTTCCACTGAGGAAACTTCTTTAGGCATAGTGAAGAATCTGGCAAATATTTATCGCTTTAGCATGCCACAGTGATGCATATAGAACGTTTTGGTAGAAGGAGAGTTACAGTGTGTTCATACTGCTCAACTGCTTTATTAATGTACAACAGCTTTAATATGTGAAACTTTCTCAGAAACAGTTCTTTCTGAGTTGATATTGTGTGATAGCAGTGAGAGTGTTGCTTAAGTTGGTATTTCAGTTTCTTACCTGAAATAAAAATATTGAGGGGAATAATAGATTAGTTTTGCCCATGACAATGATCTGACCACAGATCAAGTTTATGCTGTGATCATGATGGTGCTTTTAACGAAAAGAACATGGGTTTGTCAGATTCTTGACCAGGAAAACTGAAAGGGTTTATTTAGGCAGTTAGGAGGACTTCAGAGGGTAACCAGAGCAATTAACAAAATGAAACAACTGGTGTTTTTGAGGTGTGAAAATGACTGTTCTTGGAATAAAGCTAAAGGAAGTAAACTAACGGTGCTTATTAGTTTGCAGGCATAATGACCAGAGTAGTTGAAGGATCGTGTGTGAACGAGGCCTCCTGCATTTCTGAACAATTAACAATGCTTTTTCTGTTTTAGAGGGGAAGGAGTGTGAGCACAAAGCAGTTGTTAGGTGAATGTGTACTGTAAAATAATCTTCCAGCCCTGTTAGAAGCCTTGAAGTTGTAGTAAACAGATAAATGTGCCAGAGTACATAATTTTAATGAGAATGTGTAAGATGAAATTGCATAGATGAAGTGAAAATAAAAGTTAATTTCTTTACAGAAAGATTTTAAATGGGAATTAGATCTCTTCTGTTAGGGTGAACAATTAAGCTGTTGAATAAGCTGGGGTTTTGTGTTGTTTTTATGCTCATAATGAAGAATAGGAAATATGCTTGTATAGCTTTGGGAGGCATTAAAAGCAGAGACAGTCCAAAGTTGTCATCTGTCACAGAAAGGATGTATATTTGATGCGTATTTCTTTTACAAGAAGGAAAGATTAAGTGGGTAGACCAATAAACCATGGACCTATTTTGCGGTTACCTGGAAATATTTTTCTTCCTTCGTATTCAAAATGATACTAAATGAGAGTGCTTGATATATTATTTCTTAGTACATGGACACATCAGTCTTTTTTTTTTTTTTTTTTTTAATTCAGTATTATGAATAAAAAAGGATGGTCAGGTTATTATTTTTAATTTTTAGAAATTATTATGCATTCTTCTGTTTAAGAAAATTGCTGAGCAACATTTAATTTCCCCATAACCTTTTGTGAATATACAGTATTCCTGTATATCTCATTACATCATTTGTAATAGTGGTACTGTCTGTCTGCAGTAAGTATATAATTCTTTAAATTTCTCTGAAATTGTAATGGTTATCAGGTTACGTATACATGCTCTTCTATGAAAGATGTATGGTTTTGTTTTGGAAGCAGTGATTTGCTAATACAGAGTAAACACATTTTAATAATAAATTTTGTCTTTTGGTAGGCGGTTGGTATTTCATAAGCTGAAGAATTACAATTTTTACAATTTTGTGTTTTGCAACAAACACATTGGGGTGTTCTTATAGCCTTGTTAAATATCAGTATATTCAAGCTGTGCTTTATTAATTTAAGAGTTAATGGGAATCAGAGATAATTTATATTGAGATTTGTTTTATAACCTAGTCATTTAAACCAGTTTGAAGATAGCAGTTGTCTATAGTTATTTAAAACTTAATACATTCCAAGTGTATTGGTTTATTTAGTATTAATTAATGTGAGGATAAAATAGATCATAATGGGAAGAGGAACTCGTGTTCTGATGGCTGTGTTATCAGTAACAAGAAGAGAATAAGGCTAAGCAGTGACACTCTGTGCCACAGAAGTGGAAGGAGTACTTTGTACTGCCCTTAACTGAGCTAGAGTTCTGTGTCTAAAAATTATGTTAGATGAATTGGGAAGAGTTTGTGTAGGCTTGCACTATTACCAAGATAAAACAGGAGCACCATTCTTTGTAGCCAGTTGTTCAGTCCTCTTAAAAATGAGGAAGAAGCATTAAATCCAAATGCATTCTAAAAGGATACCTGATAAAATTATTCCCTTCAATATTCCACTGAGTATGTTGCAAAATTGTTTGGGGGTTTTTATACTTAAGGTATTTTAAAGTAGTTGATATTACCAGAATGTAGTTGATGAATCTGGTAAATATAACATAAAGCTGGTAAATATAACATAACATAAAATAAAATACTCCTTTTAACTCTTTACGTTAGTACTTACACTCCTGTCTACCTTTTCCCCTCGCATGGTGGGCAGATAGTAGTGCTAACACCTGAGCTAATGTGTAAGGATGAAGGAAGGGATAACAGTGCAATCATCTTCACTCTTTACCTCTTCTCAAATGTGAGGGTGGGGTAGCATAGTGTTGCACAGAGCCTTTTCAAGAGAGTACGTTCTGATGAGGTTTGAGGTAGCCAGAGGGTGCACAGACAAAAAACCCAGGCAAATGTCACATTCTCATCTCAAAATGAGATAGCCACAGAGTTAGGGTTCACAGATACAAGGTAGCAAGCACATAAGGAGTACTGTCAGACTCAGTTCTGTATTTTTGGGATGCTACTTCAGGTAGCTAAGGCCTCCTCTGGGTCCATGCTTTAATTACTGTATTAGTCATGCGTGCTGTGAATTTTTTATTCTGATGGAATAGCTCATATTGTAAGGGCCACCTTACAATACAGGTTCTGCTTGTGTATTTCATGTTTACATTTCAGCTTAAGTGGTGAAACTCATTTCAAGAAACACTTCTCTGATACTAACATTTTTAAATTAAGTTGATCTTAAACTACTGTAGAAGAATTTTTGTTTTATTTTCCTTTTTTTGATAAGAAGTCACTTAAATTGGTGTATTAAGTCATCCCTTTCAGTTGGTAATGAAACAAGTTTTACTGCCATTGGTAAGCAACAGTATTCTATTCTATGAAAGACTGCACATTTGTTTTGTATAAAAATCTTTTTTATAATGAAAAGAAACCAATCAAAGCTTATAAACCCAGATTCTGAAAAGATTGAAGATCTAGCCTAAACTTTACAAATATATATTAAAAAATGGGGATCGCTGCCTTTTCAGTTAGATTGTTTCCTTGAAAGATGAAGGAATAGAAATATTTATAGTTCACTATTTTGGGTGCTCATAGAAATTGGCAGTACTTCTTAAATCTTCACTTACTGCTGCAAGTTAAAGCTGACAGCTGTTGAATTTCTTTTGTGATTAAGCAAATGGTTGCATTTATCCGTGTGTGTTACTGAATGTGAAGAAATACAGTTTGTCTAATGGCGGTTAGTTAAGATGAGCCTTGCCTTGCTGCTGTTCAGTAATGAAACTTGGCTGTCCTGAAAACTTGAGCACGATGGCAGATTATCTGTGCCTTATTTTTGTCAGTGTTCTGTAATTGCAATATGGAGTCTTAAATTAAATGCATCTTTGCCAATAAGAATTACTTTGTCACAGCTTTATGGCAAATATAATTTAAGTGGATGCTTATGGAAAGCAGACAGTGTATCACTACTATTGATTAGGGAAAGTCTTTTCCAGTTTAAGTTTGAAATCTTCTAAACATAAACTTCATTTTTCACCTTTTCTGCCTTTTGTTTTCTGGGGGAAGGAGAGCAAAAGAGCCCTTTATCAGGATTTGTGTGTAAGATATGTTTTTGATGTGTTTCCATTTAATTTAAAAAGAGTTGGGTTTATAGTCATAGTCAATAAAATAGTATAATCTGTTTCTAGTAAATTATATTATTAAAATAAGGATAGCAACTGATGCTAATGAGTGCCATGGCATGTTTGGTGAAACCTTAGGATTACATCTGTAAGTAAATACTTTGAGTATTGCAGCCTCCTGTAGAAATTAATTTAAAAATTAAGCTGAATTTGTATTTGAGTTCAAAAGTGGTTAAATTAAACCAATTTTCTTAAAATTTCTTACTTACTGGACTAGGAAGGTTAGTTGACCTGAGGTTAGCCTAACTGCTCATTATGATTGGTTATGGCATGCAAGGATTTTGGGGAAAACAGACCAGGAAAACGTGCACTGTTTGAGTATGTGATATCAAACACATACTCACTGAAGGGCCTGGCCACGTGCTTCATGCAGGTCAGATTTCTGAGCTGATGGTATGTGGGCCTTAGTCTGTATTATGTAATAACTCCCAGGTAAGGCAAGAAAGTTTTAAAACTGAATTAGCAGATCAGTTTTTTGTGAACCTATCTCTTTTCAAACATAAAACTGAATTTTAGTAAGTCCTCCCTGACCCTTCCCTTCTTCCTGTTCTGCCTAAAGATAAGTATGGTTGAGCTGGGGTCTAACCAAAACAGGTAAAGATTTATGGAGTAAGGAATTGGGAGAAAAGGGGTTTCTTCTACCATTAGTGCTGACTTCTGCAGTGAGTACTTACATGTTATGCTCATGGCAGACTGACTCTCTACTGAAATGAGAACATATTTTACTCTGGCAAAGTATCTGTATTCTGAGGAGTATTTTACATATTTTGCAAAGTTTTATTTATATATTTTACATGGAAAAAATTGCACGTTAAGATCTACTTACACTGTTTAAACATCTGTTTAAATAAGAGAATGAGGTATTCATTCTATGCCAGTTACTATTTATATTCCTGTCTCTTTTTTTTTTGTTTATTTCTATTTGAACTTTTATTTTAAGTTTTTATTGATTGCGAGGCTTTTTAGTTGGAATCCAAGTGACTTTTATTGTTTTACATCAAATTTTCTTTTTGAATGATCATCTTTGCTTCAGAGCTGTTCTTTTTTACTCCTTCAATTATTGAATAGAATGTAAAATAAACTAATACTTACAGAATCTAATTCAGAGTAGTCAAAATATTGAATTTCTGTAAAACAATGCAGAACTGGAATTCATGTATAATAGGCTGCAATACATAAAAAGAAAATGATTAAACCGTATCTCACTTATCATAGATCTTTTTAATAGGAGCAAAATCTGTGCCATTAGTTCCAGACCACTGTATTTCCCATTCACAGTGCTTTAGTGCATAACTTATAAATCTGTCCTCATCATCCTATATTGCTTTTTTCAAAGCAAGACTAACATCAAGCAAGACAGGATGAATGAAAGTCAGTGAAGGTCGACTAGACAATCCAATTATTGAAGATTCTTGGAAGAACAGTACTGTGATCTGTAAAAGAATTGGGTGTGAATTTTTTAATCTTTGTTGGCAAGGGTAATTTCTGTAGAACTGTGGTATATTTTCTGTGGTAATCTGTTTTTAGATTATGACAGTCTGATCTGTTTGTGTAGCACCTCTGAATGTCAGTTGTTTGTAAAATATTTGTTAGTTTGCATAAGCCGTACTTAGAATACACATTACATGTACCTGTTCTGTCTCCTGAATGGTGAAGAGGCCTTTGAGGAAAATGTAACATACAGTTACATATTGTATTACAAAGAGACAGTCTTAAGATTGCATAATCATTGCATACATGGCATTGCTAAATTTCCATGCATTTTTTCATCAGTCGCTTTCTTTCATTCTGCAGAACAGGCCATCTCTTGGGAGCATAAAACACATTCGTACAATAAAAGAGGTTACTATTTCTGGCACCTGCTTTTAGTAGAAATAATGAGCTGGCCTGTATGTTTGCGTTCTAAGATAAGCATGTAAGCCATCTGTGCTAGATGCTGCAGATGATAAAATAGAAGGTGGTCTAATTAAGCAGAAAAATAGTTGTTTTCAGTCTTAGAAACTTACTTGAGATTTAAATTTAGCTTTGTTTCTTCTGTTTCAGATCTCTCTGAAATTTACCTCCTTTTTTCCTGCCTTACACAAGTAGGTCTAATGAAAAATAATACTTCTGCACACAAACCTTGTTTCTTGAGCCATCTATAAATAAGGACATTTATCAATTATTCTAACTGAAGACTAGGTAATTATACTTGACTATAATGCTACACTTATGTTTATAAACAAATTCTAAACTCCTATGTGTTCTTACTCTCCCCCACCCCTGCAAAGAGGACAACGAAAAGACCTAATATAAATTTTATTTTTTACCTTTTCATCAGATTTTTAGTGTACAGGTGTTTTCATCTGATATTTCTAAACATAGTATCTTATATTCATTTTATGAGAAGCCGTTCTTGTGAAATTGCAAGTGTGTGTATAGTGTGCAAGTGTGTATATAGAGATATATACGTATATTTTCCTTCCCAGCTAATACAATCACAGGAGAGTGTGGTCTTGTGATAAGAGTAGCTAACTGAGCAGAATGTCAGGTGGACTTCACTACAGGCTGTCTGAGTGGGAATCACATTTTTAAAATATCAATTGCTATAAATAACATAGGGTCTGAAAAAGAAGTAGTATATTCCTAAACACTGGTAAGGTAAAGAATGCTGACTGTGGGGATTACGGTGCTGATGAAGAAAATTTTTACAATGTTTCCCAATAAAACTTGAAGTCAGCTTTTGCAGGTGGTGGAGTCTTGTTGGCTGAGAGCAAAGGATGGGATCTATTACTGAACTAAACTTAAAGACAGCAACAGGGTTCAGTGTACTGCTATTTTGTTTCTAAGTCAAGATTTAAGAATGGAGATTGCTGTTTGCAATAGCAAAATGCTTACCTGAAGCGGTGCTTTCTACTACAGTGATTGTAAAGCATATTCAAGTAAAGTCACACAATTTTGACAGATTGTAAATAATTTTTCAAAACCTGGAAAATCACGAGGTTCGCGTGGCATACAGAGATAATGAAGAATCTTTTTCTGACTAGATAGATGCTGCATATCTAATGAACACTGAAAAGGTTCATTGCTAATCTGTAAACTGTTATTTGCAGATAAAAAGAATGACAATATTTGAATATTTGGCCATCATTCTCTCTTTTCCTCTGTTTCTTCTCATCCTCTAAGAAGATGATCCCCTTCTGCCAAAGACTATCTCTTTTCTTCCTTTTCATGCACATGTGTACATGTATGCACATACCTGATGTTTTCTCTTGAAATATTTTACAGTAGTGATAATAATAAGCAGCTTGCCAATGGTACCTAGAAACTGGTTAAACTGTATTAAATATATACTCGTATTGCCTATTTAGCTGTTACTTGTGTATCTTTTCTGTAGGTGACAGATCAGTCAGTGAAAGCTTTTGCTGAACATTGTCCTGAGCTGCAGTATGTTGGTTTTATGGGATGCTCTGTTACATCAAAAGGAGTCATTCACCTCACCAATGTAAGTATCATAACTACTTTTAGCTAGTCATTAGCATGTTTGAATCTTGCCAGACGTATCAGCCAGCGTAAGTTTATACATATGATGAATAACACTGTCATGGATAGAAACATTACGAGATAAATTAAATTTGTGTTATTTGAGGAGTCATGTTCAGATTTCCCTGTGTAAAAACATAGTCAAAATACTTCTTTTCGCTTCAGGTCAAAAGTCTTTAAAATACCTAGTTATACTAGATTCTATTGCAAACAAAATTCTGTATTTGGAAGTGCAAAATTCTTAGTGCAAGAGATTTAGACAGATCTCTTACTGCCACGTTTTATCTCCTGTGCACATACATTTTGTATATATCCATCTTTGTATTTTAACATGGATACTGTGAAATAATGAATTTTATTAACCTCTCCTTTTTCTTTTCTGTAAGAGGAGTGATGTGTGGGAAAACTAACGTAAGTGAACCTGCAGAAAATAACGGAAGCATTCAATAAAATGAATGACTTGGATGAGGGGGACAAACAGTGTATTAGTTTAAATTCTTAACTGAAAGTAAATTCAGGGATCATGCAGACATCAGGGAGATTAGAGCAAAAATGCATCTGGAATAGATAAATTGGTATTTGTAGCTAAGAGTTTAAAAAAAGTTCAGATGGGGGTATTTAACTTATAACTGGTAAAGGTGACTGTAGAAATGGGTGTTGAATATGAAAAGTTCTGGTAAACATAAAATTGGTTAAAGAGATCTTGAAGTAGCAAGTGTTGAGCATCTTTAATGAAAACAGAATGTGCCTGAAGAACATATAGTTTCTTTGATGCAGCTGTACAGCTTTGTTGTTATGCAGAACCATTCAGCATATCTATAAAATATCTTCATCAGTTTAGGGCAGCTCAGTAGCTGAAGATACAGAAGAACTTAAAACATTTTGGAACACATGCAAAAAGAAATAAGCCAGAGAAATTAATTTGCATGGTAAAGTTATAGCATCTCAAAGGATGCAATTTGGAAAGGACTTCATGTATATTGAAATGATGTGTAAAAGGGGGCATTTATCTGTGGGAGAGAGAAATAGTACAATGATTTTCATGTCTTATGAAAACTGCATATGTGTAACTATAGGTTATCTTTATATAGAGAACATAAATATGAGAGGTACATAATTCAGAAATCAGATAGAAAGAGGTTATGTTGTCTGGGGCTTTGTGGGAAATTCCGGCACAGATCACACTTCAGGTGCATGCTTTGGTTACTGCATTATTCTAGCCGAGATTTACTGAGTATTTAATAAATGCCTTATCCTTTGACCACATGACTTCATAGTCTCGTTTATCTGATTAAAGAAAAGTCAAGATTTTTGTTTTTCTTATTAACGTTCAGTTCTGATTGTCATGTGGTTTAGTAACAGTAAATAATTAGAAGTCCTGATCAACATAAGAGTGACACTGTTGTACAGAGTCCTTCAGAAAATATCTAGGAGGCTGCTTTGTTACAAACTTGGAAAAAGACCTACGGGATAATTGGTGCATGTGCTTATTGTTGGGACTTGAGACTTCGGAGTCCAATTTCCTTCCCTTAAACTGTATCTATAGAAACTTACTGTGGGCTGCTAATACTTCAAAGGCAGTAATGTGATACCACTGAACGTTAGAGGTTGTTCAGCCTGGAGAAGGCTCCAGAGACATGTTATTGCAGCCTTTCAATATGTAAAGGGGGCTTATAACAAAGATGGGGACAGTCTTTTTAGTAGGGCCAGTAGTGGTAAGAGAAGGAGTAATGGTTTTAAACTAAAAGAGGGTAGATTCAAACTAGATATAAGGGAAGAAATTTTTTTACAATGAGGGTGGTGAAAGACTGGAACAGGTTGCCCAGAGAGGCTGCAGATGCCCAGTCCCTGGAAACATTCAAGGTTGGGTTGGATGGGGCTCTGAGCAACTTGATCTAGCTAAAGATGTGCCTGCTTACTACGGGGGGGGTTGGGCTAGATGACCTTTAAAGGTCTCTTCCAGTCCAAACTATTCTATGATACGATGTCTTCTGTAAGATTTGCTAAATACTCTTTCACGTGAGTGAGTATCTGTGCAATAACAAGGTGGTTTTTTACGTTTATTGCTACTTTAGGCTGAGGTGTATGTGCATGTAATATAGGCAAGTGGGATGATGCCATATATCGAGGGGGAAAAGAGCAAGCAAGGTATTTTCCCAGTCGTACAGTGACTGGGAAATTGTATTGGATTTCAGGCTCCTTTACTCTGAAGCTATTCACAAGTGGTATATGGTTAATCTTGCTACAGTGACTTAGTGGTGTTTCCCCCTGGTTCCTCTGGCAGCTGTTACTTCCTCATAGAACAGCAGACAACTTCAACTTAAACTCTGAATTGCTCTGATGTATCTGGCACAAACGCATGTTCTGTTTCTACAGTTCTTTGGAGGAAATAGGCTCCAGTAGGGAGTTAAAATGAATACTGGGGGAGTAGCAATATGATCTTTAAGTGCTGCATCTGTCTTTTCCAGAATTTACCTGTTGATACAAGTTTTTTGTTCTAACCATCATGTATTTCTTACAGTCACTTTTGTGTTGCATCCTTAACTAGTACTTCATAAGTGCTTAGTAATAATTCCAGTGCTATGTTCTTAGAGAATGTGGTCTCTGTTCTTTGTTGTACATGACCTGTGAGTGTGTCCCACAAGGCTGTGCAGAGCTAGTTCCCTTCTGTCCTTCTGCTTCCTGTGTGCAAACTGGAGATAACAGCACTGGCCGCTGTTTTAAAATTGCTTTGAGGCTCATGGATGTATAAAAATTGAGTGGTTTATTATTACTGTCTTTTCCTCCTAGGAATGTTAGCTCTCTTTAAAAATACTGGCACTTGAAAATTCTGAATTACAGTGCAGTTGAATTGCAGAGCTTTTTTTTAATAGCTAATTTTGGGGTACGGCAGTGAAAATGTTGTGTATTTTAGAAAAAGAAGAAACATTCAGGATTCACTTTCATTATTTTTCTACTTAACATAGTGACATTCAAAAACTTTGCTTCTTGAGCAGAATCATTTTATCACACTAGTGCCTTTTTTTTCTTGAAGTTGTTATATGCTACAAAAAAAGCACCTAAAGTACATAATGATTAATAGGCAAGATGAGAGGCACTGCATGTACATACATAAAGAGAAAGAAAGGGAAAGAGGGAGTGTGGGTATACGCAAATCACAGTTAGACTCCCAGTTGAAACCAGTGGTTTGTTCTCATGACCTAGAATGCTTTATTTTCCTTTGTAGCTGTAATGTGTGAAACAGTGTCACAAAAGATCAGAATGATCTGTTCTATGACATCAGAAAAAATTAGTCTGACATTTATCAACTTTGTTTCTGTGGAGAAGGGAAGAACATGTACTGGATATAGTGTTGTAGGTTTTATCTTCTGTTTTCAGTACATCCCCAACTATTGTTCCCTTGGTTTATCTTTTTTCTCACTTGTTTTGTTATTTACTTATCTTTCCCTACATGATTTATTTTTTCTTGTTTTCTCCTTTCCTCGCCTCCTCACATCCTTATCTCTCAAGAGTTTATTGCTGGTTATTTTTTACTTTTCGCTTTCTTCTTCTCCTGTAAGTGCAAAGATCTATGCAAATATGAAAAGTACCTGCACATTAAGTAATTGTGTTGAAGATGGAATAATTGTGTTGAACGTGGGTAATTTTCATTCATTAACTGAATGTGAATAAGAAACTCTATATGCTAACTAGTGAGGTAGTGGTTTTTCAATTTTATATCTTCGACCCCAGAAGTGGTGGTGTTTTCTACCCTTCTTGTGGTAATTGCCTCCCAGCAGTTTAATTGTTGTACTCCTTACAGAGTTTTAACAGCAGGCATCAGCAAATCTCAAAATCTAGACATAGTTTTATTTCCAAGCCACTTGCTTGGCTCTTCCTTCAAGTTCTGATATATATGCAAGAATAATTGCTTTGTAGCAGCATAACTCTGTGCTTTGAGATCATGTACTACTGACAGGATGTGTGTGGTAAAGTTTTACAGACGTTTTAATCTAAATATGTGTGAATCCTTGGACAATTTCTTGATAGAAAAAAAGTTCTAACTTATTCTTCTAGTCACCAATACATGAAGTTAGTTTAGAACAATGTGGTCTTTCTTCTTTCTTTGTCTTGTAATTGTTACCCGAGAATTATGTCCAATCTAACTCAGTCATACCTGTGTCTGAGTTGGTGGCCAATATGAAGTCAATCAAAATTCAGATTTGTAGAGTACTTAGGACTCATCAGTGCAGACATTATCAATTTGACACCTATATAATGATAATCTACATGACAACATTGATTTTGCAAGAGCCTTTTCTAAACTGAGGTTCACTATGATCCCTTTCTTTAGTAAATGGTTTGTTTTGATGAAAAGTGCTTGGCTTTATGCTCTGTTTGTGGGAATATTTCATCATACCTTCTAATCTTAAAATCATCATGCTTCCTAGCTAAGAACATGATTGTTCTTCTTTGGCTAGGTCCAGAAAAAACAGTTTTTTTGATCAATTTATATAATAATCTATATTGCATAAGATGGAATATGAATTATTTGAATCTGTTTGCATTTAATAAGATGCCCTTTTATGAATTAAGTCTTCCAATTGTAGGAAAAATCATTAAGTAAGGGTTTCTGAACATAGTGGTTCTGGGATATTCTTTTTGAGGTTTGGTTCGATACTTTAAATGATGTGGTGTTATAGACAGTGTAAGAGAACCTTTTTACATCTTGTCAAACTAAAGCTGACCATTTTGTTGAATAAAGGTAATATGTCCCTCCCAAGAGATTCTTTTCATTATTTTTAAGAATTTGATAGTTGTACGAAACTGCAGTTTCTTTCAAGTTGCAATGAAGTAAAAAAGGCATTGCAGAGAAGACTGGTTGCATAGTTGAAAAGATTTCAGTGCTCTGTGGATGTGTGAAACTTTTTTTTAAAAGGTTTTTGAGAGTAAACAACACAAGGAGAGAATAAGCTGTGACTCAGTGATAATCTAATTTAACAGCAATTTTTAGACTTTATAAACTGGAAGTAAGTCTTGTAACACAGGTACTATACATGCAGTTTATATGTGTGCAAGTAGCTCCTCTACAATGGGTCTTAATGTTAGAAAGGAGAACAATATATTTATTTTTGTAGCATAACTCATAAAAAGTATTAACGTAATGAATCAAAACCCCATTTATTATTATTGGTCATCTTCGAAGGAGTAGCAGCTTGAATACAAATGTCATTTACTTTCCTGTTGTGTTTTGCTGTGTTAGATTAAAAACTGAAGGAATCTGTTGAATGAATTTCTTCCCTTAATTGACATATATTTTCAACTCACTTTTCTCAGGCATGTTTTTTTTTTTTTTTTTTACAAATACCTACATTTTTCAAAACAAACATCTGTTTTGGTTTTTGTAAGTGATGCAAATTAAATCTCTAGGCTTATAAGAAAAGTTTTGAATGTATTTCTTACTTAAGCAATGGGAGCCAAATGTTCTGCAATATTTAACTTTAAGAAATGAAATTAAATTAGAAGTTTTGAATTTGCAGAACATTGAATCAGTCTATGGGAAAATAGTCTCCTCTGTAACTTCAATCATTTTTCCAGTTGTTTAAACCATGTATGATTACTGTTTCAGGAACACAGTGTATCTCAACAATATACTTCTTACTTAAGCTCTTAAGTAAAAATTAATGTATGTAACTTCTTAAAAAATAGTTTATAGATTCTATTGACGTGATAACAAAAAGAATGTGATTTACAATTTTTTTAGGTTTCTATTTTTTGTTTCCTTTGATCACACACTTGCATTGGGAGGGCTTAAATCAGAGAGCAGTTTATTCCCTGAAGGCATGCATACATGGAGAGCATCAAGAAAATTAAGCTTAATTAGCAAAAGATGTGAATTTAAAGCTCATTAAGTCCTTATAAGCACTTCCCTTCAGAAATAATTTGGCTTTAGTTCTGGAGAGGCTTGCTCTTATGTGAATTGTTGTCATGATCTGATCTAATGGTGGAACAATTCGGCAGAAGTTAATCGACCTCAGGTAATCCTAGGTGGCTAGGGGTGGCTAAGCTTAGCTCCTGGGTGATGCTCAGTTAAATGTTTTATTGTGACTCAGTTTCACGATTCTTGGAAACAGAATAAAGACTCAAAACGGAGTCAAGTGGTAGCTCAATTTATTTAACCAACTATGTTTGTGTCAGGAGAGAGAGAGAAAAAAAAAAAGGGGGGTGGGGAAGGAGAGAGAAAGAGACAGTTGCAAGATAGCTACCAGGGATCTTTGGCATCCCGTTGATCCGATGAGCCTTCAAGGTTTTTGTGTCTAATGCTCCAGCAACGAAGGAGGGCGCCTGTCCACCTTGAAAGGCGATCCCATGTTCTTCTCAGCTTCTGCCTTTTCTAGTGATGTCTTGCTACATATTTGGAATTTTTTTGCAAGTCCATGCCCTCCTGTCTGCTGGTTGGGAGCATGCCCAGTACTGTCTCTAGAGCGTCTTGGAATATTCCAGAGGGTCTGAGCCTCCTCAAAAGTTGTTCTTTCGCTGACCCTGGGCCTGGGTGCATGCGCAATGGGTTGTGGAATATGTGCTCTGAGTCAGGCACGGTGTGCACCTGTTGTCTTCTGTCTTTCTTGGAGCAGGGAGAGGCCCATTGCTGTGGTAGTGAGGTCTTGCAGTTAGAAGCTGCTGTCACCAATGTTGAGGCATACACATATATATGTGTGTATATATATATTTTTCTTTTTGGTCTCTTACAATTGTTTAGTGCTGGAGTTGGCAGTGTGAGGTTTACAGTTGGATTCAATCTTGAGAGTCTTTTTCAGCCTAAATGATTTTATGGTTCTGTTCTATGATTTTTAAGGAAGCATGTCTCTACAGAAATTGTGGAAGTGTGCGAGGAACAACAAAAAAGTTACATACTCATTATATTGGTAGTCCCCTGCAATAACAGCTAAATATTCACAGAAGCTGATACACCCATGCTGAAAAATTACCTGTGATCTCAAAGGTAATAGTAGTTTTTTATCATCTAAAGTATAGGAGACTTGTACTGAACCTGAACAGTCTCAAATCAGGCATATTTTCTCTCTGTTTTTTTATGATAGTTTTCAAAGTCTCTGGCTCTTTAATTACCATTGCACATGTTTTAATATTACAAGTTCCAGTAATCGAGATAGAAGTTTTAAGAACTCCATTACGTTCAGACACACAAATAGTACGATAATCTCTGAATCTTTAAGTATATCAACCTCCATAAAATTTCATTTAAACCAACCAACGGAAGTTTTGAACAAAAATTTCTGTATCATAATTTAAAATATTTGAGTTCCAAAAGTAGTAGATAATTTCTTAAAAATAGTAGTATTATTTTTTTTATTTTAATGTCTTTTTAAAGAACTGAAGCTCTGTTTTCCAAACTTCTTTGTCCAAAACTGTTTTGTGATCTAAGAGACTCTTTTGCATCTGTCAGTCATGGTGGAACAATTCCCTTTCAGTACATTTTAACAGGCAATCTCCTCACAAAACCTTTACATACTGGGCTGTCAGTTCTCTTGTTAGTGGGATTGAGAGGAAGGGACCAATACCCTAGTCCCTTCTAATATCATTCATCTAACTAGACTCACTCTGAAATTTAAATACTATTATTATATTGTCTCATGGGATTTTAACACTGAGTCAGTATTCAGTAATTTTAGCAAAGTTGTGTATGTATGTAGCACATGAAATTAACTGTTCTTGCTTTCTCTTAATTCTTTTATTTTCTATTTCATATTTTTAAGCCCTCTGTCTATTATTTGCATTGTCTGTTTTATTGTCACAGTAAATATTCATTTTTCAGTTAAAACTCTGCTGGAGCTGAGTTCGAAGTTTAAATTCTGCTCATCCTGAGCATTCTTTGTAGAGCTATAAAATTAGGAGTTGAAGAAAAGTGTGAATATCTGTAGTAGAATGGCCCTGAAATTGCTCAATAAAATGGTATTGCTGCACGAAGAAAATTGGTTTTGAATGATAAAAACAAAAGGAAAAACTTTATTCATTCTGGTACCCTAATATTGAGTATTTAAGTCACACGATATCCTTTTCTTGTGAAAAATACTACTTAAAGGTATGCTATTTTAATCTTAAGATTTATGCACGTGCTGAAGATGTGAACAACCCAACTGTTCAATTATCTGCTTCAGAGAAGTTTAATTTTTTTTCTCATACTACTTTTATATGTGAGGGTTAGAGGTAGAAATAAAACTTATGTATTTTTCCTTGCTATTTGTTTTATAATACTAGTGATTGATAAAGCATTCAGCATTGTAGCATTAACCTCTTACAATTACTTTTTAAGGTAAAATATAACATAGGACATTCGTCACTAAAGTATCGATCCTATTTTTTTAATGAAAAATGGTTATATATATTTTTATAGCAATGCTCTGACTGGTAGTAAGATGTCGATACCTCTGATTTAAATAAGTGAAGGGATATTCTTTTCACCCGTCATGTTCAGATCATTACAAAATCGTGTCAGAAGCTCCAGTACTTAAGGGAATATGTTTCTGGTTCTGCAGCTCTTGAAAGTTGTTCATTCATCTGAAATGGCAATAGTGAGGTTGTATAGATCAAATTATACTTGAGGACTTTGTATCAATCTGAAGCAGTCTCTTCAAACTTCTAAGACAGCATGGTTTTCTGGATTGAGTACATTGTGCCTGATAAAAAGAATTAACCTATCAAGTAGGTCAGTTGTTAGGTAGGCTGTTTAAAATGAATAAATGTGACAGTAAAAAAGGCAAGTGATGGTTGAGTTACAGCATATTGAATATAATGGTAGGACATTATTACTATGAAGGAAAGAAACAGTGAGGGAATGATCATTCCACTGTGATGATAAAGGTTAAAATCTACCTTGGAAGCCCTATTAATTTGGTCACTAGGAATACTAGGAATTCAGTTTAGTTTTTTGACTCCACTCATGCAATGCAAAAGTTTGTTGGTTTGGTTTTTTTTTTTTTCCCTCGGAAATCAATTCTTTTTGCTGCATTCATTATTGCTCCAATGAGGTAGATACCCTAATGTTACCTTCTCCCTAAATTGTAGCTGTGTTAGTTAGACACTTTTTAAAGAAGCACGGACATCCGTGCATTGTCTTTAGTGTAACTTCATGATTTTTTTACTCTGTTAGTAATAGTCATGACAAAAGAATCACCATTATTGTCACCTGCTCATGAGAAGTGTGTTGAGAAAGAAAGCATGTTTTAGTTAAGAATTCTGATTCTTTTAATGGGAAGATTTTCTACTTCTCCTTGAGGACTCCTGGTGAGTATTTGTTTACTGTCATAGAACATATGCATTGTTGAACGGTCTGGTTGTTTTATTTCCGATGTCATAGGTGTTGGCCATGTTATTGCAAACATAGTATAAAGGCTAAAGTGTCTAATATGAATAACTGTGTGAAGGTGAGGAAAATTCAAGTTGCTGTAAGCTTCCCCTTCTTGTTGTAATTTGTGCGGGAAAAAAAATGAGGGACTGGTTGTGTGCTTTTTTTGGATGCATAGAAGGTAAGTCTTAAACTTCCTGCTAGAGCAGTATGTATGAAATGCAGAGAGACAGAGCTTGCAAAATCTGTCCATTTTACCAACATAGTATCAATCATTACGTGTTTTTCTCACTAATAGGCAAATGAGATTATCAGAAGTTCAATAGGATTACAGCAAGTGCCTCTGTTGTAGTATCCTAATCATAGGAATGTTACTGTCCTGCTTCCTGTAGACATACCCTGCAGTTTCTCAGAGGTCAGGTTCCTTAGTTTTGTGCTTGTTCTGCAGAATTTTTGGAAGCAGTATGTGGTTTATCTTCAGCTTTAGTTTAGACTAAGTTAAAAACTTCTGGAAGAAAACACCAGAACACCAGTTTCTGTAGAAGACTGCCTACATTTGAAGACCCTTTTTTTTCCTTCTCTTTTTATCTATCTTTTCTTTTTGTTTCTTTTGCTCCTCCCCCCCCCCCCCCCCCGACTTAATAATTAACTACTGAAGTGACCGATTGTATGATCTCAGTTGTATGTCTTTACTTAATCAAATCCTTAGTGACTTAAATCACTGAGTAGGGTTATTTTTTCTCTCTTACAGGGAAGGTAAATTTAATTAAAGTGTCAGTATTACCTAATGCAATTATTTTTCTAGAGTATAACAGAGATTATTTCAGTCATCTTAAAAAGTAAACAGCACTTGGAATTTATTATGACTAAACTGATCTGTTAAGTTTAAGGATACTGCAGAAATCTGTAAAAATTTTCTTCTTTGAATCAATAGCTCATAAAAGCAGTAAGAGGGTTTTGTTTGCTTTTGAAGGACATTATAATGATTAACAGTAGTAATAAATCATATTAATCAGTGCATAAATCTTAATCATATTGTTCTGTGACTCCAGCTTTTGTTGGTCAGAATATCCAAGTTGTTATTGATGGCTGTGCGAGTACATTATAAACTGAGACTACTGTGTTTTCCAGGGACTTTGTAGTATTTACTTGGTTTGAAAGCCTTAGAGTTTGGAGTCTTTAATCACATGCATTTGAATCTAAGCACAAATGTGCTGTCTCTCCTTCCTTCCATGGCCTATTTTTCTTATAATTAATGAGTTGATATGCTATGTTGGTATCTTATACTCCATATAGTTAAAAGGAGGAAGGCCTAGGCCCCTATTGTAGACTTGTGGGACCGTGAGTAAAAGAGTCTTGATTTCTTGGAGTAATTGAGTGCCTGAATTCCAAATTTGCTGAAGTTGGATTCTATTAATATTTCTGATGTTTCCTTTTTATTTCTGAAATATATAGTAATATCTCTTTCTTGACTGTCATGCATATTATACATGATCCAAAAAGTTTAACTGTTTTTATCACAGTTACATATGTGAACAAATTTCAGATTGTTTTCTTTCTATCATATTTGTCTCAATAGCTAAGAAATCTTTCCAACTTGGATCTACGTCATATCACAGAACTGGACAATGAAACCGTGATGGAAATAGTAAAGAGATGCAAAAACCTTACTTCCCTCAATCTGTGTCTGAATTGGATCATTAATGACAGGTAACTTCATTATGACATCGAAAACAAGTATAAAGCAAATCTAACTACTTGTATTAGTTGAGAATAATTTAATTCCTCGTGCTTGGGGGTTGGAAGAGACAGATAAAAACAAGCAGTGCTTTCTGAGTGTTCGTTCTTGCTTGTTATGTGTAGACACTATCTAGACATTCATTTTACAGATTGTTTGTATATTTCCGTAGGGGAGGAAAATTTAGTTATAACTGAATGGCAGCACTAACCTATTCCCTGTAGATTTCATGAAAATGTGTCCTTTACCATGTGTGATTGAAATGTATGCTTGCAATTATGACTCCTCAATAGGTAGCCAGGCTTTTAACAGATTTATATGCCTACAAACAATGAAGCACATTTTAGACTATATAAGGAAAAATAACCTGTGTGTTGGTTAATTAGTGGAATTCATGTTTTTTTAGAAAGCAGCAAGTCCTTAATTTTTTGACAGAGACTCTCTGGAATGAGACTGAAAGAATAACTGGCGTATTACCTTAAGCTTTTCCTTTTGACCAGAATACCTCCTCTCTTTGTGTATTCTGTCCTTTTGATCAATTTTTTTAACATTAAGTAAATGCACACAGATGATGTATAGTCATATTGCAGATCAGATGAAAAATTAAAAATATTGAGAATTTAAAAGGTGGAAGTTTCCTTTTAAAGTGAGAAAATTGAGCAAAGCCACTACCTCAAGGTGCACAGGGAAGAACATTTTGAATTACTTTTAACAGATTGGTTTATTATGACTGGTGCTTTAAACAAAGAGACACTTAACAGAGGGAGGTTCTAAAATGGTTTCATGTAAACTTGAATGATGGTTTTTAGCAATTGTACTACTTCTCCATGGTTACAGATTTTTTTTTTAACTTTCTCAAGATTTTCTGAAGTCTTGATAAGAATATACTGAAGTATAAATGAACTTAGACTTTGAACAAAGTATAATGTTCTAAAAATGCTAAAATTAAAATGTGTTGATTAGGAAGTACCATTGAACTTTTACTGTAACTCCTTTTAGCCTCTTAAGACTTTGATAGGTTTGGGAGGTTTTTTAGGTTTAGGTCGGATGTTTAATCTAACTGCCCTGGTTTTGCAAGCATTGCCTCAGAGCTCTCTGTCTGTCGAGCCTTATTTTCATGTGCAGAATAAGGTTACTGTAGTGGAAAACTTTAGAATAAGTCAGAAAAATTACTAAGAAGAAAAATTAAATTTAAGACAGGTGCTTTTCAGGTTTTAATGGAATGCTTAGAAATTGTATACCTTTCTGCATGAACTTTTTGACTAGAATTATTTGGATCGATAGGATCCAAGCTGATGTGAAATTGTTCTTGAAATTACTAGAATAAGAAATATATCTTTTAATTATATGCATATGACTAAAACTTCATATTAGATATAGTTAGAATTATGAAGCTTAACAAGAAATGGAAACCCTTTCCAGTAATGACCAATAACCTGCTGTTGTATGTAAACTTTTAATCCTTGATTTTGTCTCTGCAGTTCTTTCCATTTTGTCTTTATTTCTGATCATACCTGTCAGTACTTTTTTAACATGCGACTGATATCTAAAACTTGGTTATAAATTTAAGTTTAGTTATTTAAATTAGCTTCTATATAAACAAACAAAGAGAGAATTTAGAAAATAATTAATGCCTGTGTTAAATCTTATTCATAGGCAGTCATTTGGCAGTTAGAGTATTTTTCCTATTTTTACAAGTGAGATGAAGCTCCAGGTACAGGTCCTAGCTGAATGAAGTCATTTACCCAACTCCTTCTAAATGCTGAATTAAGAATTGCTGGAAATTATGTAAAAGGAACATGATACAACCACTGGATTTTAATCAATGTAGACACCAGTTCAGCAGAGTATTATGAGCATATTCACTTATGAACTTCTAAGTAATCCTTCAGAAGTACGCAGGACTGTTCAGGTGCTTACCTTGGGTAAAAACCCAAGTTAGCTTAACTAAATTAGCTTATTAATGATTTAAGGCAAGATGAGCTTTATGCTTTGTTTTATGTTTGATGACTCCTAGTCAGATGGGATGTCAGAGGAGATTTTGCGTCTCGCTATCATTGCATAATCCTTTTGTTTATCATTGTTTCAAAGACATATGAGGTAGTAACAGTCTAATGTTTTACCTGACTTTTGGTTTTAAAATAGAGATCAGTTCCACCACCTCACCCTCCACTCCCTGTTATCAAGCCTGCTTACTTGTGAGATACAACTACATAGGGTTTGTATTCCAGATTTTTTTTTGAGCTTAACAAGACATTTTTTTTGTTCTGTCTAGAACGACTGAGGGTTGGGTCGTTTTTTCTTTTCTTTAAAGCCTTGGAAAACTCTTTTCCTCCATTTCTTTGTGTAGAATCAAGGCTGAAAGAAAACTAGAAAGCTGTCAAAAATACTGGTATGGCTTAAAGATGTACCTGTGAATTATTTATTAAAGGTAGTTGATTATTGTTAGGTTTTACGGCAGAAGTAAATCACTGGTTTTAAAACTTTAGTTGAGATGTCTTTTTTTTGTTTCCAGAAATCCATAAAAATTCTTTCCATAAGCAAGGCTGTGGCCCCGGAACATTTTTAGCACTCTCTTGCTTGTGACACAGTGTTAGATCTAATGCTGTGACCAATACTTTTCTTGCTAAGTAACTGAAAGAAACTGAAACTTAGAGTGCAAGATCTCTGCATGGCAGGCACTTGCTAAGATTTTTCGTACTGTGATTCTTTTGCACATGTGAGAATTAACAAGAACTGTTATTTCTCTATTTTGTTTAAAGCTATTTTTGTTTTTGGAAGTATGCATCTAAAAGGCTTATGTAGGGCAGTAAAAAATAATTTATTTTTACCTAAGGCAAAAAATATTTTAGTATGTTCAGTTGAGATACTCTTGACATTAGTTTTAAAATGAAAGGAAAAATCGGTCTCTTATAGTGACTTGTAAAACAAAAATGTCTCGAAGTTGAGAGTTAAGCAACATCAAAAAAAGTAATCTAATAGTGATTTCTTCTGTAAGTATTACAGCTCCCTCAAAAGCTTCGTATACTATTTATCACGTTGGTTAAATATGTTAAAGAAACAATCCTACTAGTTCTTTCAAATACAACCAACACTGGACTTGGAAATTCTTTTATTATGCATCATGAGTAGATTATCTTAGGTCTTTGCAATTGAAAAGGAGTAAAAGTGAGTTCTCTGTACGTGGTGATGTGAATAATATGCTCTGAGGCTTGATTTAAATAACTTTATCAAACCTCAAAGTTGATGGTTGCTGCATTTGTTCTTTTGAATTTTAGTCGATACAATAAAAAAGTGACATCTAGAAATAAATCTCCTAGGGGATTCAGGAAAATTCAGTAGTATGACTTACTGGGAAAATTTTCAGGAGGGCATGATTTTTCTAATAGTTTGAGGAACAATCTGCTATGTATTATATCCATAAATGATCAAGAAACAAGCAGCAGTTAATCTAACATTTTTTTGTGAATCTTATCACTGTGGCCTTTGAGATGCAATTCACTTTAACTTCTGTATTACATAATTCACCTAGAGATAGACATCTAAAATCTGTGCAGTGACTATGAAATCTTTAGAGTATTTTTGCTTGCTGAAGTCATCTGTCTAACTAAAACGCTCTCTTAGTAATATTTGGATAGAGGATGTTTGCCAGCCTCTATTTTCTGTGTGGTTCTTCTAATAAACAGCATGGTGCAGGGAATAGTGCAGATAAGGTAAGGAACTTTATCTAGAGCTATAGTGAGATTTTTCTGGTGCCATAGCACTGCCAGTCATCCAGGATAAGGTCCTACCTGCATAACAAAATTAATGACTGGTTTTGCAGTCACAGAACAATAATTCCATGACCATTTGAGAACTTTGGTCCTTGTAGTGCCAAGGATTCTTGTAATAATGTCTCAACAGAGCTGTGTTTTTTCACATAATTTGTCACACACTGATTGTAGGTGACTTCAATAACAAATGCTGAGATTTGAAAAGCAACTGGATGTTGTTTAGAGTAAGCTATGGACTTGGAGGTGCATATGCAGTATCTACATGGCAAAGTAAAACAGTGAGTAATGTTGGTGGTTGACCTTGTAGTGGTATTGCTTTCCACCATCAGACTTCTGATTAGCGGAAAGATAAGCATTATGTACACCTCTTTGAGCTTTCAGCGCAGATGGGAAACAGGGATTTTGTCTAATTATACTACTTCTGAGAAAACTACTATCCTTCTGCAGTGCTTTGATGAAACATCACTGGATAAACCATAGTAAATGGTGTAATGGGACTGTCTCCCCCTATTGTAATGATTTAAGACTTGTTGGTGAGCATCCTTGTTGGAGTCCAAGATGGAGGAACTTGGATATACAGCTTTTTGACAAGGGTAGTAGTCAGGAAGTCAAGATACAGGAGAAATTCAGAGAAGACCTGGTAATGGTTGGAAGCCAGACCGTAAGTCTAAAACACAAAATGTTTGTGCAGCAGCACTGTGAAGAGAAGGGAACATTTTCTTCTTTGAAGGGGCTCAATCTGCTTCATTCTGCTGGGTTTCTAATGCAACATCATTTTCTCAGGATTGAGTATCATAGTTGTTGGCATAGAGCATATGGGGGTTCTGCATTGTTACTTAGCAGAGTAAATTGTTAATGTGGTCCTCCATATGCAAGAGAAATGTTTAAAATTTTGTGTTGACTGCCTGCCATGAGTCCATGTGAACTGATGTAGTTGGCCTTGGGAGCATCTGCTGTGATCTGGGTATGCTGTGGGTAGAGTATACAATGCCGAATATGGTCTCAGCAAGTGATTAGCTCACTATGTTTAGTCCCAGAGCTGCTGGTGTATGTGAATGCCCCAACATTTCTTTAGCAGGCACAAGCATCAAAATAGTAGCTCAATTCTTACGGTATATTTTTAATAAAATGCAGGATTAGGGAATGCTAGAATTATTTTCAAGAAAAAATAATAAAACTACTCTTTTGTTCCTGAAAGTATAAGTCTCTGAATATTTGATGTGGAAGTTATTTTAATAAAATTACTTCTAAGATAAGAATGTATAAAGCTTTCAGCTTGGCTGTATCTTCGCACAGGCAAAAATGTTCATTTTATCTGTAGTGACTACAAATGCTAATATGACATCTTAGTATTCATCACCTTTGATCTGACTGAGGTGGAAATGTGCTTCAGGAGCACTGATACTTATTCGTGTCATGTTGTATAATTTGGACTTGGGATATAGTAGAGCCTTCCAGAATAGTAACTGTGCTTTTATATGCTATTTGTCATGAATCATTCTAGGTGAATATTAGCATTTCTTAATTCTGATTTGATTTAATCTTTTCAGTGTTATCTGAAAGGTGATCATCTTTGAGTTGTCTGCATATTTATCAAGTGTTTAGTCAGCTACATTAAAAACTTGAACTCCATAAGAAGCTACATAATGTAACACAAATTAATTTTACTTTTAATATTACTTATTCTTTTGAATGTCATACTTTTTAATTAAATTTGTAAGAAAATTTGCTTCACCCTGCAGATATGTTTTGCAAAATTATTCAAGGCTGACTGTTGGATTTTTTAATTTTGAAATCAAGTGTGGAAGTTGGGCAAAGAAAGATAATTGGCATGCTTTGGTGAATTATCTATTTTAAATTGTGGATGATCTTTTATTTGGTGATTATGAAAAAATAATCCTTTGTGATTAGTCCAGAGTGGTGGGTTAATGTTGGCTAGCTGCCAGATGCCCACCCAATGGCTCTGTCATTCCTCCCCCACCCCCAACAGGACAGGGGGAGAGAATAAGATGGAAAAGCTCATAGGTTGAGATAAAGACAGGGGCATTACTCTCTAATTACTGTCATGGGCAAAACCGACTTGACTTGGGGCAGATTAATTTATGGCCAGTTAAAAATAGAGTAGGATAGTGAGAGTGAAAAAGGGCAAAAAACCCCCCAGCTTCCCTCATCTTCCTCTTCTCCCCAGGCTCAACTTCAGTCTTTTATTCCCAACTTGTCTGCCTCCTCCTCCTGGGGCAGCGCAGGGCAGTGGGGAAAAGGAGTTTCAGTCAATTTATGACTTAATCTCTGCTGCTCTATCCACATATTTTTACTCTGCTCCATCATGGGCTCTTGTACTTGGTTTATGTGGCAAGGTTTTGGGAGCTGAGGGGCTACAGGGGTGGATTCTGTGAGAAGATGCCAAAAGCTGCTTCTGTGTCAGACAGAGCTGGCTCCAAAATGGACCTGCTGCTGGCCAAAGCTGAGGCAGTCAGCGATGGTGGTAGCGCCTCTGAAGGTGTAAAAAACCCGCTGTGTAACAGCAGCCAGGAAAGAGGAGTGAGAATATAAGACAGACACCAAGGTCAGTAAAAAAGGAGGAGGTGCTCCAGGCACCAGAGCAGAGATTCCCCTGCAACCTGTGGTGAAGAATATGGTGACCCAGGTTGTCCCCCTGCAGTCCATGGAGGTCTATGATGGAGCAGATATCAGTCCTGTAGCCCATGGAGGACCTGACAGTAGAGCATGGAGATGTGCCCTGAAGCAGGCTCCAGGCAGGAACTGTGGCCCATGGAGAGGAGCCCATGCAGAAGCATGTTTTCTGGCAGGACTGTGACCTTGTGGGGGACCCACACTGGAGCAGTCCATTCCTGAAGGACTGTACCTGTGGAAAGTACCCATGCTGAAGAAGTTCTTGAAAAACTGCAGCCTGTGGGAAGGACCCACATTGGAGAAGGTCATGAAAACCATGTCCTGTGAGAGGGACCCCATGCTGGAGCCGGGGAAGAACATGAGGAGAAAGGAGTGACAGAGACAAAGCATTATGAACTGACTGCAGCCATCATTCGCCATTGCCCTGTGCCCTTTGCAGGGGGTAAGTAAAGGAGTTGGGAGTGAAGCTGAGCCCAGGAAAAAGGAGGGGGTGTTTGTTTGTGAGGTGGTTTTGTTATCCTTCTCTGTTTAACTGGCAATAAACTAAATCAGTTTCAGTCAAGTCTGTTTTGCCTGTGATGGCAGTTGATGAGCAATCTCCCTGTCCTTATCATGACCCATGAGCTTTTTTTCATCTTATTTTCTCCCCTGTCCTACTGAGGAGGGAGGGTGAGAGAGCGGCTTGGTGGCCACCTGGCAGCTGGCCAAGATCAGCTCTCTACAGGCTACTGTCCTTCACGAACTGCTCCAGTGTGTGTCTTTCCCATGGGCTGCAGTTTTTCAAGAACTGCTCCAACGTGGGTCCCTTCCATGGGGTACAATCCATAAGACACAGACTGCTCCAAGCACAGGTCCCCTTCAGGCCACAATTTCTTCCAGAAAACATGCTCCTGCATGAGCTTCTCTCCATGGGCTGTAGCTTCCCTCAGGACATTGCCATCTGCTGTAGTATGAGGCCCTCTATAAGTTGCAATGGGGCTGTCTACTCCGGTGTGGTCCTCCATGGGCTGCAGGGGGACAGCCAGCTTTGCCATGGTCTCCTCCAGGGGCTGCAGGGGAATCTCTGCTATGGCGCTTGGATCACCTCCTCCCCCTCCTTCTCTGACCTTGGTGTCTGCAGGGCTGTTTGCCTCACATTGTCCTCGCTCCTCTCCTTCACACTCTATTGTGCAGCATTTTTTCATTTTCTTAAGTGCACTTTCCTAGAGGTGCTGTCATCTTGGCCTGATATAACTCTACTAAAATATTTTATGGTAGTTTTTTTGACCTAAACTTACAGAAAACAAAAAAGCCACCGCAATTGTGTCTGTTTGCTATCTCTACTATTTATGTTGTTCCATAAATAACTCCAGTTTTATTCTTGTCATAGGTTAGCCTTGTCTAACAGCCAAACACCTACCTAGCCACTCCTTCCCTTCTCAGCAGGACCAGAGGGGAAAAGAAAAAAAGAAAAAATTGAAATGAAAAAACTCATGGGTTGAGATAAAGACAGGGAGATCACTTACCAGTTACTGGGTAACACAGGCTGGACTTGGGGAAAATTAGTTTTAATTTATTTCTGGTTAAAATAGATTTAGGTAGTAAGCAACAAAAAGGCAAACATTGAAGCAACACCTTTCCTGCCTCTTTCCTAGGCTTAACTTCACGTTGTTACTCCTGAGTCCTCTTCTGCCCTAATGAACAGAGGGTGAGGGGGAGAAATGTGTTGCAGTCACTACCCAGTGATTCCTTTCTTCTGGTCCTTCCTCCTCACATGTTTCCTCTGCTCTGGTATGGGCCTTCCGTGGGCCACAGCTCCTTTAGGAATATCCATCTGCTCTGGCATGGGCTTCTCCACAGGCTATATCACATGTGTCGTCTTTAGTACAGTGGAACACCCCCTCCTTCCCTGACCTTGGTGTTTGTACTGCTGTTGCTCGTGCCTTTTTTTTTTTCTCTCCTCCTCTCTGTGTTTGGTGTGGTTTTGGAATGGTTTTGCCCTTTCTTAAATGGGCTTTCCCAGAGGTGCCACTGTCTTGGCTGAGGGGCTCAGCTGTGCCCTGTGTCTTTTGGAGCCAGCTGTGTCTGGCACAGAGAGCACTCGCCTCTCCTCACTGAGGCCACCCTGGAGCCCCCACTGCCAGCACCTGGGCATCTGCACCCAGTACAGTGGTTTTCATTTCACAACTGAAAACCAAGTTAGCAGGGGTCAGGTTTTTTCTCCTAACCAATTAAAATGTGAGGTTGCATGATTCTTCTTGCTACGATTATGGAAACAGATACTCTGTAATATTTTGTCACAGCATTGAGGTAGCATTTATGCTGCAGTGTTTCAATTGGTAGACTTGGGAGTTGTCACTGACACTTTATTTCAGTGAAGTGATATCTTACATAACTTAGTTTTTACTCTCCTTGCACAATACTATATGAGAATGACATCTTGGATGCCCAGGAATGCGAGATGAACTTCCTGTGGAATCTAGCAGTGGCCACGTGTTTGTGCCATTCTGTATAACTTTGGTTTAAATGTTCTGTTACTTTTCAGTCCAGTCTGCAAGTGGTTTGAAAAAAATTTGGGGTATGGTTCAACACATGTGTTAGCAGTTATCCCCCAAATCACTATGCTTATCAGAGTTACTAGTCCTTTCAGCTTCCATTGTAAGCCCTGAACCCGCTTTATAAAGGCTTCTGAGAACAGTTTCTTTGACGTTCTTATCAAAGAAGATATTTTCTACGAACATTTGATTGTAAGAGATCACTGTCATACTGTCTGCAGTGTTTAACCAATGATAAAAATCAGAATGCATTTTCTATAATTAAGTGGAACTGTCCATTTATTGATGGTTTAGCCTGCTTGTTCTACTTCTCTTGATGACTTATTAAAATAAATAGTTTTTTAGAAATAATTTTTGGTAGAAATGGATATTATCAGAACATAAAACTTTAAAGCTATTGTCATGATTTGCAACCCTTTTATCTTTCTTTACGTACTTGAAAAGTAGGGAAAATAGTCCACTGTTGTCACACTGCTGAAATGTATGATTGAAGCTCTGTAAATAGTGAAAATATGAGGAGGGTGATTAAGTCTGACAATTCTCATGTAAAAAACTCGAGATGATAAATATCTCCTGTGATTAGTTATTAATTTAGTGCAAGGGAATAGCATCAGCCTAAACAATTTTATGAGTTGTGGCATAAAAGCCTAAAAAAAAATTTTGGAAGATAGGTATGCACTTGTTAAACCAACGGAGAAATTGCTTAGTCTTGATTGCTGATAATTAAAAATGGCAGACTTGACACGAATGTGGCTTGCCTGTTTTCTGTATGACGTTCCTTATAGAAATAAAGAAAATGCAATGTTCCTTGAAGGCATGGAAGTGACAGTGTGTTATAAATCTGAGTCCTTAGTGCATCATGAAGATTGGAAGGTTTTTGCATATATATAATTTCTGTACAGGTAAAATACTCAAGTGCTATAATTTGAAGTAGTATAGAAAAATAAGGCCTACAAATACTCAGAATATGTAGTCCATATTGGAATTACTGTTGCATTCTGAGGTTACAACCTATAACTCACTATACAGTCAGAACAGACATGATACTTGAGGAAAAAAAGAAGGGATGGCTGTCTTAATGACTTAGTGCACTGACTATATTATTTAGAGTCTGTCAGTGTATCCATTATAAATACCATTTGAAAGGAGCATAACCATATTCTAAATTTGCATTAGGGTATTGCTTGCTGCATGGGTTATAATCTCAAAATTAAAATAATTTTGGAAATTTTTTGTAGATTTTTGTGTAGGTGAGCATAAGACCCATGTCACTGGTGGGATCATGCAATTGTATAAACAGAAAATGTGTCAGATTTGCTATGTGCTAGTTGCCTTTAGTCCTGATCAGGTTAACTCGATGATCCCCTCTTTTTCTCTTCTTAAAACCAAAGAAGGCTGATACATGCTGAATTTTCTGTGACATTAAATGTAGTTATTTTTGTGTGTCTAGAATTCAAGATTAAGTACTGACTTGTAAAGGAGATGAAAAATTAGTGTACCTTTGTCTACATTTAGCCTGTACCCAGGGCTAAACTGTAATAGTCGGTCTATCACTGGGTGAACCCTCACCAGCCAGGGAGGGAAATTGAGGAAAAAGGAGAGCAGACCTGTGGGTAGAAGTAGTGCAACAGGTTTAATGAAAACATCAATACAAACAGAAATGTACTTGGCTAAATGAGTATGCTGTTGTCACAATCTATTGGAGATCAATCCTCAGGAGAGGCCAGAGGAGGAGCAGCAGGAACCCCACAGGATCTCCCTCTCCTCAGTAAGTCTTGCCCCCCTTTATAATGAGCATGACATTATGGCATGGGCTACACCTGTAGCTAACTCAGGTCAGCTGCCCTGGCTGGCTTGAAGCTGCCTAGAATGGCTAAGCTGATATTCTATCCCAGCCAAACCAGGACAATCTTTGCAAAGTTGTAATAAGCTTGAAGAGGAAGATGGTAGTGAAATCAAAGTTGAAATGACAGAATGAATTACTAGGTAGTTCTGGAATTGGCAGTAAAAATGTAACGAGGAAAATAAGTGGTAACTTAAAGTGGTGATCATGGTGTTGCCTGTAGAGTACAGGCAGTGAACAAGTGAATGATGCAAAGGAAAAAAAAAAAGTCTGAACAGTGACTTATGTTTGGACTGGGGTCTCACTGGCTTCTCTGTGTACCCTCTGATCATGATCTGCTGATTTTCAGAGCTGTGATGAAGTGATCTGAAACTTCCTTCAGTCCATGCATCTAGGTTTTAATCTCATGGAGTGAGGGAGAAGCTAGTATATACACACCTCTGTGTGTGTATATACTCTGTGTGCCAGAAGGGAGCTGGGACTCAGCCAGCTTGTACAGCTAACCTTTGGAGAGTGTTTCCAGGCCTCACACTACTAGTGCACAGAGATGATGGAAAACACCCTACCTGAATTTTTCATTGGGAACCATTTTTATAATCTGTAGAGTGTTCTCTGGCATTATGCCACATTTGGAGTGCTGTGGGTTTTCTTTAAGAGAAAAGAAAAAGCAGGACTAGGGTTTTAGTGTACCGTTGCTAACGTATAATCTTAAGTAGTTTTTGGTTTTTACCTGAAAAGGCGACAGCTAATACAATCTTGCAAACCTAAAAGATTGCTAGAAAAGCAGTTTCTTTATAATTTTTTTCTGTTTCTAAAGGGGTAGAGTTAAAATATAACTAGTTTGCAAGTACTTAATGCTTCCTATTTGAGATTTTTTTGTGCTTTTCTCAATGAGTTTAAAACATTTTTAAAGGTGGCTATTGCCAATCACATGATCAGTCAGTATTTCTGATGATGAAAATCCCATCAATGTTTAGCTGTTCTGTTTTACAAAGGGAAAGAGCTGCCTTTGTTTTGCTGGGTCTGTTTAGTTCTTTATAGTAGTACTTCTGTTTCCATGTGAAAAGAGATGATGTTGCCCCTTGAGGTGCTGCAGCTAGCTGGATTTACCAAGACCTGCCAGCTTGTCATTAATAAAGGCTTTTTCTAGATCCTTGATGAAGCGTATGGATCTCTAATAAAGGAAAAGTTCTCCTAATAAGGAGAGAAGTATCTTTTGGAGGAACAGCACTGCCAGTAGTGTTTTCCAAGCTTCTTTCTTAAGTTTTCCACAGTCAGAGGGAAAGCAAGCTACAATGAAATATTAACCTACTTGGAAAGCTGTTTAAATTGTCTGCCTAGTAAAACAAATAGATTTCTCTGTCTTTTGTTTGCCTTTAGGACAAAAGTCTTCACAAATAGAAATGACAGGTCATTAATGATCAATACTTTAATTCTATTCCTATAAAATGAACTAATGTGCTTTCAAATGAATGTTCTATAGAAGTCAGCAAAACAACAATCCATTCATGATAGATCTGTCATCACACCAAAAAAATTCTGTGTTAGAATAGACCTTACACTTGTTATCTGAGGTTAGTGAAATTAAAGTTTTGGAACAGATAAGTCTTGATTTTTTTTTCCACTTGATTTATCTTTATTTATTTTTATTTCAAAATTAATGTATTTTAAAATTTGTTGCTTTGTTTTATTTAATATTTTTATTGTATGCACGTACATATATAATATAGTCTGTATGTAACAGAGAACTCTGAACATAGTATGCTGTTTTCTGGTGGGTGGTAAGAGATTTTTGCATTTGTGTAGGCATGCTAAAAGTGTTGAATGAATGAATCGTTCTTATTTAGGGAAGTTTAAATGAGAGTTACATCTAGCTAAATTTCTAAATCTGAGTTACTGTTTGTTTGCTTCAGGAGTAACATATCAGATAGTAGTATTTTTTTAGTTGAAGCCCCCCTATGTTCCACTTTCAAACTTTACCACGTGTTACTGTGTGCCAAAACCTGAGGCTGAATGCAGCATCTAAAAAGCCTGGCTGCAAGAAAAATGCAGTCATTTGCTGCTTGTAGACCCTGCCCAGTGCAGAGTAGAACAGAACCCAAAGGCTGATTTTGGTTACCATCTTTTATTAAACAATGGGAAGTCATTTATAACACTGAATTTTGAACTCACAGATGTGTACAGTGGATTATGTGCTAATTGTTCTGCTCTTCTCTGTTTCTTAGCTGCTACAAATTACTATTACTTAAACTTCATTACGAGTTATGTAATACTGCCAGTGCATGATGCTAAGCTCCTTGAAAGCCCTTTTCAATGCTACTGAAGTTGCATAGTCTAATTCAATCCAGAAAATCAAGCATGAGTTGATTTAAAAGGGTGGAAAAAAAAATACATACTGGATTGGAAGAATCCCGAGATAAATTTTATTTTCACAATACTAACAGGAGACAAAAGGACTTTTATAGTTCTCAATTAATTGTACACTTGATATATAATATAAATTGCATTTATTCAGACATATTTTTAGCACATTTATAAATCATACATTGATTAACGTAGGATCTAAAAAACTTAATTTTGTATGTTTTTGATTACTGTGACTGAGAAGACACCTGTTTATATAACTTAGAGTAAAAAGCACTCTTGAAGTATTTATTTCTGTACTAGAATCTCTTCAGGTAAATTTTACTCCCAAAGCCTAGATACCATTCTATTGTAGAAGTTGCTTTTTCTGTGCTTGGTAGCTATCTGTTAACAAGGCGCAACAATAAGCTTGTTAGACTTAACAGTGTATAAAATTTTACTAATCAAGGCCTATCAGATGGCATTCAAATATTCTTGCAGTCTTTTCAGGTATTGAAAGTACTTTCCTATGGTGAATAAAGTACTTAAAAGCAAAAGGGCTTAAGCATTTTGCAGCTCTGTTGTTTACAATCTATTTCTTTTGGCTGATAGTTTTCAGTGGTTACTTTTTCTACAAATCTGTATGCAATGATTCTGATTTTTTTTTTTTTTTTAAGTGATTTTGAGATACGTAGGCTATATTGAGAGAATGCCTTTCCTCAGGTATTTGATATAGGGTAAATGTTTTGCATTTTAAAAAATGCAAAAAACCTAGAAACATTAGATAGATGATTAATAGTGTATTATGACTATACTTATGCTTACTGATATGGCTCGATTCACTAAAAATAGTTTATATAGATATTGTGAATCTGTAGTCATTTAGACCCTTCTCATATAAACACCTGTAAATTCAATTTCTGGGTTCTAACAATGTTTAAAACTTGTAGCTAATAGAACAGAAAGGTAATTGATTATTTAGGCTTCAAAGAAGGTGTTTCTCTAATCTGTATTGCAAACTGTAGTCCCATTTCTACTTTCAGATGTATCAATTAAATATTGGCCAGCTGAATTTGCCTTAGAAAGTTTGTGCCATCCTCTTTCATTTCAGCAGAGGAAAAATGAAAAGTGTGTGCACAACCTTTCATCCATTAGTTTTCTGGCCTGGGAGACTGCGGCAGGAATTTAAAATATTAGATTCCCCTGGGACAACCAAACAAGGAGGAAAATACATTCTGTGCAACATAGTTGTGCTCAGTGCTCTCAATTTGGACTGTTCTCCTGCCTGTTTCTGGTCTCTTTGTTGGTGACAGTAGCAGCAGAATTGCCAATATTTGCTGTAGCTTGGAGCTGACTGTAATGGACATTCCTGGTTTTACATAATAGCAATAGTAGCTCAGAAATTTCAGGTCGCCTTCAACCTCAATTCATCATTAAACCACGTTGAACCACTGTTCTGTTTTAGTACAATATAAACTTCAGGGCAAAATAATGTATTTTAAAAACTTAGCATTCAGAATTCAAAAGAAGAGAATTTAAGTACAACTAAAACCTAGATTTTCTAGTAATATTTTACTTTTCCAAACATTACTTGAAAACTAAGGCTCTTCCACCTCTTAAACTTCCGATCATCCCATTTGCACTATCAAATCATTTTTACGAATCTTTTTAGGATATGTTCTGCAGCTCAGTGAATTGCAGTCTACATGAATTACATTTGAAAGAGTGAGTATAATATAGAAATATTCTTTTAGAAAACTCGTCAGAATAACTTCTGTACTCCCTCTTCTCCTTGCCTGTCATGCCAAACAATTGTATTAAACATGTGCTCTAGGAAAAAAGGTAAAAATTCTTACTATGAGGAAATTCTTTTTGTCATTCTCTCCTAAAAAATGTATTTGGTTATTACTGGTATAATTGGCATAACAAAACATACTTTGTCACTCTGCTTGACTGATTTCATTTTAGAAATAAAAACATTGTCTTGTTTTGAAAAAAGAAATCTTATCACAGTATTGAAAGCTATTAAAAATTTGCTTAAGTATTTAAAATCTTGAGGTCAAATTTTAAAATAAGCATTTCAGAAAAATTTTCAATAGCATATACACTTTAGGTTTTGCCTCTAACACTTTTTTGATTCATTGCTTTCCCATATAGTAGTTCAATAGTCAATACTGTCAAATATTTGCTGAATAAAGTTTGCAAAAATGTGTCCTGATCAGCCCTGGTCTAAGTGGTGATATATTAATATATCTATGAATCTGAATACCTTATGAGTATGTCTTGGTTTTAAAGACAGGTGTCTGCTGAGGAAGGCAGGAGCCTCCCTTGAAATGGAAAATGCAACCCCCTTCCCTCCAAATTATTATAATTTTGAAATTAAGGGGCCTTCAGGCAAAGATATGGGGAATAGGAATAACAATTCTTTACATATATATATATATATACACATATATATACACATACATATATATATATATATACATATATATATATAACACAAGGCAGGAAAAAACCTAACAACCCACTGGTTTACACTGACAGAGTCAGGAATACAACCTGACACCCTGTTAGGGTGGCAGTAGCAGTCCGATAAGATGCTGGCTGCAGTCCTCCTGAAGCGATGGATGTAGTTCTGTGGAAGCAGCAATCAGGTAAAAGAGTCTGGTCTTCCTCCGAAGGTCCAGTGGTAGGTAGGTAGCTCTTGTCCTCTGGAACTCCAGTGGGGGGAAAAAACTCCTCTGGGAATCCAGTGGAAGAAGGCTGCTAGGGTGTTCGAGATCTCAGTTTTTATTTGGCATGGACTGCTTGGCTCCTTCCCCTCCCCCCCCCGGGCGGAGCATCTCACAATGGGATGGGGAGTCGTGAGGCAGTTCCTTGATGGGCCATTAACAGGAGATAGCCCAGGAGCGAGTTATCGATGGGTCAGGCGATAAGGCATTGTTGTGCCCAGTAACAGGAGATAGTCCAGAGGGGGGGAGGCAGGGAGCACCGCCCCACCTGGTCTCAACAGCTCCTGAAATGGTAATAGAATACTTTTTTGGGCACATCTTACACTGTAACCTAGGACAGAGTATTATCAAATAAATAAGGTGAAGCAATGTGAAAATTCTTTTGAGTATTGCAGTGGAAAGCAAAGCTCCTCCTTCTAAAACTGCAAGTTGTGCTAGTCATTGTATCAGGAAATAAGACCTTGTTAGCATGCATCCTTCTTATACTGCCTATTGCTTGTCACAATTTGTCTTTTTCAGCAAGTGCCTTGGAAATAGTGACATTAAATAGACACTTGCATCAAAGGAACTTTTGTTATAGTAATACTCATATAGTTATATAGAGATTCGTAGATATTGATCAACTGCGTCTTAAAAGGGCTATAGGAAAAGCAAATAGTTATTTTTTTTTTTTTAGTCCTTTGGATGAACATTGGCTCTCGGTTTACAATATCTTAAAATCCACTGGTGGTATACTTTAGATAAGTAACCCAGATATATTCAAGTTGAAAACCACCATTTGAATAGCAAAGTGCTTGTAAATGTCTAGGGACAAGAGTTGCACAAAAATCCCTCCACTTTCGGAATCAGAAATTCTTTTAATAAATACATGCAATAAGTACTCTTACAATAAACTTTCAGAATGTGAGACATGCCTGTGATTTAAACCATTAATTTTACTCACACTGTGGGAGTACAGATGATGTTTTACAATTTTTATCATAGAGGTTTCATCAGCTAACGTAACATTTTAATGTTTCCTGAAATTTCAAGACAGTTTTTGGCACTGAAATATAAAATACTGTGTAACATTAATATACATAAATATATATACATGTATGCATGTGGTGCAGAATTGTTCAGGATGTTGTCCCACAAGCTTTGTTGTTACCAAAATACCGGATCAACAACTCTGTAAGACCAATTTGTAGGTATTGGAAAGCAAGGCATTTCTTGTAGTTTTCCTCACAATGTTCTCTAGCTGAATCCTCCTTCTTGAGAACAAGCCAGGGTCCCTTTTCTAATGCAACCTCTTGTAACAATCAATCGTGTAGATGTTTGCTAAGCATCTCTTCGATGTCTTCTTAATATCTCCATAATGTCTGGATAGCTTTGTGAGAGCTCCTACTGTTCCTGGATTCCTGCAGTTTCTGTACATTCGTCTTTCATCAAACAGGCTATGCAGAGTTTCACGACCCAGTTTCACATAGTTTCACAACCCCTAATTCAAATGTTAGCAAAACCAAAATTAAAAAGTAGAAAACTTCATTTCATCCAGGGTCCAGGACCCAGTGTGCAATAAGACGATTGTACAGACAAAGCTGATACATTTATTTGTTTTAAATCTGCGCAGAGAAGGGTGCTAGGTGAAAATTCCACAAAGCTAGCACACCTCCTTGCTTTGCTTTACAATTTATATATACTTTACGGTTACATAACTTAATTACTACACATGCTCAGAAGGTTTTTATTGTTTTGCTTACGGATTTTCAAGGATGTTTTTTCTCAAAAAGTGTTTTTCACTGATTAGTTGTCCTCACCTAGATCACATATATGGGTACAAACAAGCAAGAACTACCTTGTGGTACTTTCCAGGGTAGGATGTTTCTCTTTTATCAGTCTATGGGTGCTCTTGGTATTCAAGGGCATAATCGTTAGTAAGGTATGCATTGCTGATAGACCACCTGGTCCATCAGACAAAACAGTAGGCCCCAGAGTCTTATGAAAAAACAAATCAGAATCTTGTGGAAAACCAGGGCTGAACACAGGGCTGAATTTGGGAATGGAAAGGAGAAAAAAGAAGAAAAATTTCATTGTTAAAAGTAGGAAAAGAAGAGAAAAAAAAAATCCTTTGCTTGCTGTACATTAAGGAACTTCAAAGTGAATTTTTCGTACAGAATTTTCCGTAAAGACTGTGTGCTTTAACATAGGAGAAGTTTTACTGATAAATAGACAGTGTCAAGACTTTTAAAGTCATACATCAAGATCTAATAGTATTCTAGAAATAGTGTTACCGAAGTATTGGATCAATAACTCTCTAAGATCAATTTGTAGGTATTAGAAAGCAAGGCATTCTTTTATTGCAGCGCTGGGCGCACACGCAAATAATTTCGCAAAGGTGAGTGTGCTTTTTTGTCACGTGGTGACAGCCTTTATAGCCTTTCTCCTTAAACGTTCATTATCTTTCCCCAAAAAAGCAGTGTTATTCTAATGAAATCTCAGAAATGTTTTGCATATGTTCCTTCCCCCAAGCAGAACTAAATGGGTTGGTGGTCTTTCGAGGCTCTCTAGTGGTTGACCGTAGTTTTCCTCACTATGTCCTCTAGTTGAATCCCCCTTCTTGAGGACAAGCCAGGGCCCCTTTACTGATGCAACCTCTTGTTTGTTGTGCAACCATAACAATCAGCAGTGTACATGTTTGCTAGGCGTTTCCTTGGCATCCCCTTAACACCTGGCGTGTGGATAGCTATGTCTCCTTGATGTCAATCTGATATGTATAGATAGCTTTGAGGGAGCTCCTGCTGTTCCTAGGTTCCTGCAGTTTCCCTACATTCCTCTTTCATCAAACAGGCTATGCAGAGTTTCATGACCCAAAGTTTCAGAGAGTTTCACAACCCCTAATTCAAATGTTAGCAAAACCATAATTCATGCAAAAGTAGAAAACTTCACTTCATCAATAGTAAAGCTAATAATATATTATTAAATCTGTTTTATGAGCAGCCTTAGCAAATTGGTATGGTTTCCCCAACTCATCATAACATCATTTTAAAACCAGGATTAAAATCCATATTACACTTACACATTTACAAGAAATTAATTTCACTGTTTTTCCACATGTACATTGCTAGTAGCTATCCATGTCTATCTTGTGAAGTAATCCCTTCCTGAAACCCTCTGTAATTTACGATTAACAATCATGGTTATTTTGATTAACGGCATAGCAGAAAGATCAGAATATTTACATATTTTTTGTCATCTCACCTTTGGCATCACACAGTAAGTAACTGTAGAGGAGAGAAAGAGATAATGAAAAATGAGGAGACAGTTCTAATACTGCATTATCTGATGTAAAATCCAACTGTTAGGAATTGCTAAGCCTTCCTTCCATGCAGAGGTGGTTTAGACTGTGTCTGTATAAAACTAGATATTCGTTTTACTAATTACAAAACAAAGGCTGTTAGGGAGCCAAAGGATAAGTGGAAGTGGGAATTGTCAAGAAAAACTCTTTTATTATGGTAATAGTGAAGGACATAAATGTTCATTTAGGATGTAGTATTTGGGAGCTTGGATGATGTAGAGTATTTCTAACATATTTGTCGCTTTTCGTTATAATATATGACTTAAGGCAATATTTTTCGTTCTAGCTTTTACTCATGAATGCAAGTGTAAAATGCTGTTCTGCTGTAACATCAGCATGAAAAGGTGATTGAGAAGCCCATCCTTTTGCTTTTTATTTGATATGTGTGGGAAACGATAGAGGTGATTTGTCTAATTGCTGTACTGTAGTTAGAATTATAGAGAAAAGGTCAGTCTAGTCATTGTCAGTTAAACTATGGAAGAAAACATGTTTATAGCCCTGAAGAACCATTATGTCAGTTTTATGCTGTTCATCAGTGTGTAACACGCTTGCTAGGGTATATAAATCTCATCTTTCTTGGAATTACAGCAGACATGCTCTAATACATGCACTTGGTGCTGCTGAGTAGAGATAATCTTAAATACAGTCTGTTAATTGCATATGCTTTCATTGTTGCATGTTTCTCAAGATTTGTGTACAGTAGAACTGTACCTTGTGGGTACCTTAATGAATAGAAATGAATGTGCTAGACTGCAATTTGACCCTTCTGTTTTCATAGTTAAGACACAATGGGTGACAGGACAAAATCTATAGCTTCTAGCTGATATAGCTGTGTTGGCATCAACTTCAACAAATGATTAAGGGACACTTGTTAAAATTGCAAATGCTCTGTTTAGGTACCCTCCCTGCCCTTTAGGAAAATTTAGTATCTCCTGTGGGTACTATTGTAGGGAATACTCCTTTTGTAAGGACTTTATGTACTATGGTTATGCTTAAGTTATAGGAGACAAAGTGATGAGCAAGCACTTAAGTGGAACTCCAGCCCCTATGACTGGCCAGTAGTTGTTTGTCTTTCTGTCCTGTACTCTATTATGATGTCCTGTATTGTAGTGTGATTTTTCTCTTTGCTAGTTTGTCATGGAAAGAGTTATATCATCCAGGAGTATATTCAGGCATAATGAACAAATGCCTTTGTTGTTGTCTGCTCCTCTGCCACTTTAAGCAATCCTTTTTCTGCACTTCTGGCTGTTATCTGCAGTGGCAATACCATCTCCATATTAGTCTGGCTGGCTACTGCAGGCACCTTTAACTTAGTCAAGTTTAGCTTAATATGGGTGGAAAATATAAAATGAGTTTCCTGTGCCGTGCAGCTTTAGGGAGCAATTATGATTATTTTTCTTCATCTCTTGTTGCTCCACCAGGTCAAGCTTAGATTAGTCCTCACGATCAGTATTCTGATCATAGTGGTGCAGACCAACATTTTTTGATATGGAAGAGCTTGGCACAATTATAGGAATAATGGGAAATAGTCTTGTGGGTTTAAGTTTACTAGAGCTAAATTTGTCATTAAAAAATGGGAGCTTGAGAAGAAAAAGTTGAATATTTTCCAGCACTACAATATTTTCCAGGGTTGTCTGTCTCTTATGCAGCTTTCTTTTTTTTCAGGTGGAGTCAATAAAGATGAAGAACAGGGTTTCTTATTAGTAGCTGCATAATAAGCTTTTTGTGAATCTATTCCACAGTTGTATTGACGATGTAGTAGATGGTAGGAACAATAAAGACCATGAAACTGTTTTTTACCTAGATACTAAAATATGCAAGATAATTTGATAAACTTGTTTTTTCCCTGTGAAAGGGAACAGTTTAATAGAGCCACTTTTATTGTCTTTAGTCATTATTTTAGCTTCTTATAACTGAAAACACTGTCTCACCTGCTGTGGGCTTTTGTACATAAAAATGATTAAATAATAATTCTTGCAAAGACTTAGATGTGTGCAGTATTTTGAAATTTAAAGGAATATGTAGTAAATTAACTAGTCTATTTCTTTCTCCCCTCTGTGATGCAGTATTTTTTGGTGTGTGTGGTTTTGTGCAAGCACCATCTTTTACACACCATTAAAGCAGTATTGTGCAGGTTACTCTAGGAACACAAACATCCAGTTGCGCAGTACTCTCTAAATGAGAGGGTGTGTGAGAAAAACAACCAACTGTTCCTAAGAATAAAATGCTCAATATGTAAGTAGTAAATTTAATTCAAACTTAGATAGTAAAAATTACTGGCGGTTTCATCAAATCCATCTGAGAACAGCATTCAGTAATGCAGAGTAAATTCTATTTCAGATTCCAACTTTATTTAACAAGGTGATATTGGTATGGAAACTCATGTGCTGCAAATATAATCTTATATTGCATTGTTATTCCTGCTTATAAAGACTGCTAGACAAAGAATATTTATAATATGTAGCAATGTTAAATAATGAAATAAGCTAAATTTGATATAGTACATATCAAAAAAGACAGCAGTATCTTAATCATGACACTGGTTTTTCTACTTTCCTTTCTTTGCTTACTCTTATTCTTTCACTCTTGAGCCTCTCCAGAACACACACACAAAACAGAAGGCAGTTAGCAGCATAATTCAATATAAATACACTCCTGACAGCTATATTGTGTTCAGTTGTACTGAAAATGTGTTTTGAGTTAAGAAATTGTTGAGACCATGTTTTATCCAAAAAAAGTTTCCAGGACAGTCAGTGTATGGTAACATCTTATCTGCAAATTCTGTTCTTATTCAAATAATCAGCAAGGAATAATTTAATTTTAAGGAAAATGTTCAGAAATGGAAGAACACGAAAATTTTCATGAAATTTGAAATAATTTCAAAGGAGTTGTACCAAAATGGATAGCTTGTTGAGGGGCAAGCTGAGAGAAACAAGAACCACCTCAGTGGAAACGGAAAAAAACAGCTTTTAAAGTCTGACAGTTAAGGTTAAGGTTGGTATTGAAACTGGTATTGGTTTTCTTTGTGAAGAGTTGGGTAGAGGAACATAAGAAGATGATGTAGCAATTTATGATTAAATATTTGTGTATTGAAGTCCTCATTTGTTGTCTTCAATGAAAATCACTCAAGATATAAAATGTGGAAAAAACCAAATTCCTGTTGGAACATAATGAAAAAATAGTTTTTCTCCAAATAAGCCAATTACTAATCCGCATGCCTGGACATACCCTAAAAGAAAATCTGAGTCTTTCATCGTAGCTCAAAGAGAATGATTCTCACTCTGTCAGACCGCAGGTTATTTTGTTACGTTGCCAACACCTAATAGGGCTGTGTATGTCAAATTGGAATATTGAATCAATAAAAAAAAGTATCTAGAAATTAACTTAAGCTCTCAATTATGCCTTTAATGCAAGGAGTTATGTTGTTAACGTATGGTAGGAACATAGGAAATATACTCTTGAAAGATGGATTGCGTTTGGGATACATTCTCTCCAATGTGATGGAGATACTAACAGTGGTATTCATAGCAGTAGAGGTATCCAAAATACCTAGAAGGCAAAACAGCAAATACCAAGGCACCATGTTTAGAAAGAGGGTGTGGAACAGTAACAAAAGGCAGCAATATAGATAGCTGCTTACAACTGGGCCCAGAAGAACAGGAGCTGTGAGTCAGCTGAATGTTTTTGTCCAGGTATGTAGATCAACATAACTCAAAAGAACACATGTAACAGAATGGCCATGCAGCTGCTGTTTCTTGTGAAGCGTTTGCCCATATGTCACCTGACTGACTGCAAGTCCTACCAGGCCCTCCATAGGTTCCTGGACAACCTTACCTTGGTGTATTTTGTTAGAGCAGGCGTTAGAATTATTTCAGCATCCCATCATTTGTTGTGTTTTAAACCAGCATTTTTGCCATGCAGTACAGTTTTGATCACTTCTTTTTCAGGGCTTGTGGAGAAGTCCTCTTGAAAGGCCAAATCAATATTAGATGGGCTGTGATCTTTTCTCCTTCCATACTCTGCGTACCTCTATATAGCATCTTTTTTGGTTGTGTTTATGGCTTTGTTTTGATTTAAAAAAAAAAAAAAAAAAAGTGATGAAATGGTGAGAACTAATAGAGCTGGTACTACTGTGAGCTGTGCCTCAGGGTTGCAGGTATTGTGGCTGTGAGGTGGGAGTGGAGTGAAGGTCTTGTCAGACTAGAGTCTCCTGCTTATTTTCCAAGAGAAATAATAAACTGATGGTCTGTGGAGCTACATATTGTGTCTAGATATTTATATTTTATTAATTTATGTTGTAAGTGAAATTGCAGCTGTTTATCACATTCATCCTGTGTCTGTGTTATCTGGCAGATAAATTTTAGTACTTTCAGCAGGAAGCTATAGAACAACAGGTTGCAGGGAGAAGAATTGTGCCAGTGTTTGGAGGCACTATGATCTTTACACTTCTCTGTTGTTTGGAATACAAGGGACAAGGTGGAAGCTGTTGAACTGATTATTATTTCATAACCTTTGAAAGGTCAGGCTATGTAGCATATTTGTTGTTTGGCGGCTTTGGTAGACGTTGTAAAATAATTTTGCATTACTTATAAGTATGTTTCTGAGGATCTACAAACAAGTAGAGCCTGGACAACTGAAGTGCTTGTCTTGAGCTCTTGGTACACACAGCAAGATACTAGACTTTTGTCAGGGATCATTGGACTGAGACACTGAAATTAACAAGCTGAGACAGCGTTGTATATGATATTCAGTAGTTGAAGTCTGACCCACACTTTTTGCTAAATGTTAATTTAAAAAAAGTAGGCTTAAAAGTTATGAAAGAGTAGTTGAATTTTGAAGTTTTAAATCAGTTTCACACTAAATAGCAAGTACCTGAGGAAGAGAGATTTGATTTTTTAACATCATCCTGTATTGCAACCAGAATAAGCTTTATACTTAAGTGAAAGAAGAAAACATTATGTATTTTTTTGCATAATAGATTGGTTAAAAAAGAAAATTAAGAAATGCTGAGACATTTTGGGAAAATGTATGGTGAATATGGTATCAGAATTGAGTGCTATTATAGGCTTTACTGTTACTGTCTTTTTTTTTTTTTTTTAGCTTAACTCGTTTAAACTCTCAATGACTCAAATTCTTCCTTTATAAATAAGGGGAAATGATCTTTTTAAGGACTACTAATTAAAAGATCACAAAAATTTATTGTTACATCTCTACAAAGCACAAGTGGAGAGAGTTCATTAATTGTTTAATTGGGAATTGAATTTATGAAAAGCAGAAATTGATGTATTTCAATATCTAATAAATTGAGTATCTCTCTTAAGATTTAAGAGTGATACCATACATCAGATGTGTAGTATTTGTAGCTCTGCAGGATTCTTTTCCTGTATTGAAAAAAGACTAAATGAAGTAGAGTGTAGTATCTTTTATTTATAAAGACGACATTTTATAGATTAGAGATTTACGGTGTTCATTTTTCATTTGTGCTGTGCTTCCAAAAAAAAGGAATAAGAGTCTATTAAATATTTGCAGAAAGAGATCAGAATGTGTCACTTGCTGCTGTAATACCGGGAATTCTCTAATGCTTAACAGAAGTTGAGATTTTTAGCTGTAGTATTCCCTTGCAAGGGACATAACACTTGATTGCTTGGGAAGTTTCTTCTTTGTTCTTCCTGGGTGGTCTTGTCACATTTATTTCTTTCTCAAGCAATAGAATAGGGACTATGAAATATTTATTTATTGATAAATTTGAAGACTTGTCAAGCTCATATTTACAAATCCCTTTTTTATATCCTTTAGAATAAAGTTAATATAATCTTTCTTTTACTTTATAATCTTACTCTTATTTTTCCCATGAATTTTGCTTTCTTAATTTGAACCTAGGTTGGTGTCATATATTGGAAGAGATTGGTAAGAGATCAACAGTCATTTATTATTTGTATATATATCTTCTAGATGTATATAAAATTACATCTGGTAACATCTGTGGATGGTGCAAGAAGGAGGGAAGTAGTAAGTAACAGTGGAGACAGACTGTTGATGCTAAGCATCTAGATTATTTTAGTGAACTAAGCCCATGTTGATAAAAAAGCATTGTATAGCCATATACAAAATTGTGTGCTTAGGTCAAAGAATGCAGAATGTACCTACACAATGGGGAAAGAGTTACACCTTTGAGAGCAGTGATTCTGAAACAGATTGAAGGATTATGCAGAGTAAGTGAACTTGATCTACTATCTAAATGTGACAAAATAGCATTTGTTAAAAGGAACTGGTGTGAAGGAACTTATTTCATCTTTGAATACACCCTTGAAAAGTATAATATCACAATGTGTCAATTCCCATATTAATATTTTTTACAAAAAAGTAATATGGTCTTCTGACATTTCAGAAAGACTCAAAGGCAATTGACTTGCAAAACAGGTGTAGAAGAGTTCTAAGATAACGGTGAAATTTTTAAATCTGTAAATAAGAATGAAGAACTTGTATTTGAAAACAGACATTTAAATCAGAAATGAAATAGATTTTAAATAATAATTATATCAGAATGCATTACAAAGGAGAGTGAGTTCTGATTTTATTTTTTTTTTTTTTTTTTTTTGGTATTATCAGATTGTAACTGACTTGTCTTAAATCTTCCATAAACCACTGGCTTACCAGTATACAATATGATTGGAATAGGGTCATTCAGCCTGGACTTCAGGAGGTCTCTAGTCCAAACCTCTGCTCACAGTATGATCAGATGAGACCAGACCAGGACTTCAAGGCCAGGGTCTGCACAGCCTCTCTGGGCAACCTGTGCCACTGCATGACTGTCCCCATGGGGAAAAAGTCTGAAGTAGACACCCGATTTGAAACTCTTGTTTCAGCTTGCACAGTTTTTTCTCATTCTCCTGGCATGCATCCCTTGTAAGAGACTTGCTCCATTCTGTTGATGACCTTGTAGGTACAGGAAATCTGCTTACATCCCCCCAAGCCATCTCTCCTGCAGGCTGAAAATGTCCTTCTCCCTCTGCCTCTCCTCATAGTGCCTGTGCTCCAGCCCCAGACCATTGCAGAGGGATGGTGTCGGACATCTTTACTGCAAGGGTGCACTGTTGGCTTGTGTTCATATTGCTGTCTTCCAAGACCCCGTGTTCTTTTCTACTTTTCACCCAGTCAGTCCTCAGTCTGTACCATTGCAAGGGGTCCTTCCCTTGCAGGCAAGTGCAGGTGAAGATAGTTAATAAATTTCAAAATCATGTACTGCAGTTATTTCATTGTTACAAACTTTGCTGATGTTCCAAAATGCTAAGAAACAGGAATTGTTTTGCGGGATCTTTGTATGACATAAATGCTTTAGTGTTACTTGCCATTTATGTCAGGAGTTTGGTAGCTGCACAAATTTATCATGGCTAACTTCTCTGTCCTAAGATGATCTTGTTCAATGTTGCTCCAAATAGTAGCAACTAGTTCAAAAGGTTGTAGTAGTCTCTTTCAGGAGGAAAAGAATGCCAATGGACTAACTGTTGGTACTGTGCCACAGAGCTCAAAGGGTGGGTGAATACAAATTTTTTTAGATGTATAGAATGGCAAATTTCATTTTACTACTATTCCTGAAAATACTTACAATTTTTCCATAGGTACTGCATGCACATTCTTAGCATTTGTGGAAGTATTTTATAAATATAAATATTGTAGAAAAATCTCTGATTTTATTGGTAAATCCAGATTACTTTCTACCTATTTTCTGGCATTTTTTAAATGTATCGTAGTGCCCTAGAATAGATCCCTGCAACTGCCCTAGAACTTTCATGTGCCTGCCAAAATTGGGCAAGAATACATGTAAATTGTTTTCTTTCTCTTCATATGCTCTTTGTTTTCTTTTTTTTTTTTTTAATATAACTGAGAGCATGGCTATAGTGGGTATCAGGTGACCTAAAGTAACCTTTAAAGAAAGTCTCATGTAATGTATGCTTTAGGCAGTGATGAGCCTCATAAATTCTTGTTCACAGTAGTTCTGTGTAATTATTGTTAAAGCTTCAGGATATTAGCAGGCCACTGGACAGGCCATGGTTTTTTTCTTCACATATTGTGTAATGCTTCTGTAATATATCAGAAAAAAATTGGTATTTAGATATAATTAACCTAAGTAGCTTTCAAGAGATTACAAGTTGAGCCAGGCAAAATGGCATAAGCTCTTTAAGTTTTATTAAAGAACCTTCTTGAATGGTTTGTACTGTCCCATGGCTGCAACAACTTAAATGTGAGATTCTTTTTTACTGAGTATAATCATGATTCTGTTTCATGATTTATGCAAACCATGTCTTATGTAATCTTTTATTTTGAGCATTGTGTTTAACTTATTCAAACTTAAGTTTTTCTTATGGGAAAAGAGAGACATTCAGGAAAGTGGTCAAGTAACTTAAAGTAATTTGTGAGAGCATATTTGGAGAGGAGATTCTCAACATCAAACTGACAAGGGGTAAGTGCTTATCATATATATCTTCTCCTAAATAAAAATAAAGTACATTCTGCTTATTGGCATACTTGGAAGGCATTGGGAAAACACTAGGGCTGATGAGAAACTAAATGAAATTAAACGTATTTCTTGAAGAAACACTGAGAAACACTTAATTTTCCGTTTGCAACTCAAGTGTGGTTATTTAGATGAAGATATGTGTAGTAATTACCAGTATTTTTTTCTTTTTACAGGAGGAGGCTGGTAATAAGAGACTAGTAAGCTTTATTTATGTTTTGTGAAAAACTGGAACGTAAACACTTAGTTTTAGTAGAACTCACCTTTTTTTTTTAAATGAGGGTTTATGAAGAATATTTATTAAGTTATGCTCACAGATGTAATTTACACTGATTTTGTTAAAACCTTTACTGTTCTTTATTCTCTCTGTTAATGGAGATTAATGCAATTAATACATCTAAAGAAACACTTTTGCACTTCTTACTGCCACTTACGTGATAAAAAAGTTTCCTGGAAAAAGCTGTCAGGATCATTTATCTTTCATCCATATTTAAATTAACTGAAACTGTCTTTGGAACTTTAAAATAACATTTGGTATTGATATTGCAAGTGAGATTTCTTCTTCTTCCCCCACTTTTTTTTTAATTGTATTTGACTTCTGTCTGCTTTATACTTAGAAATTAATATATGCAGGGCTACAGGTGCCTGAATTTAGTTTTGGTTTTCCAGTAAATTTTATTTAGTCTTTAACTGTAATTGCAGTTGCATAATAATTAAAAAACCCAACTACAACCAAACCCCAAAACAAAAAACACATAAATGGAGAACTGTATAACATTTATACTGTTATCTTTTTGTGAATGTATTATATGCTGTGATACAGAGAGAGATATATAGATATTTTAATGCCCAAATGCAGTATCAGATTATTAGAAAGGGATTGTTAAAATATCTAGGAAGGAACTAAATACTTAGTTAATTGCTGCCCTGTAATTGTTGTTTATCATTCCGTAGCAATCACTTAGTGCTTTAATCATTGAAATCTGCAAGCTGGCCGTGTACATGCTGATATTCCCTTGCAGCATAAAGGAGAAAAGGTTCATTATTGCAGTGCTCAGCAGCTTATTAAGCAAACTTGTTTGCGGTGGTTGAGAGCTGGCAACATGTTTGTATACTCCTTGACTAGGCAGGGATGGTAGCTTAATATTAATGTGCTAACAGCAGCCATCCATTCATGCTCCATGCATAGTCTAAATGAAAAATAGTCTTTTGAACACAAAAGCTGAGGAGAGAGATTCATCCTGAGCCCTGAAAGTTAAGGTGATTGACCAAGTCTGAGCAGAAAGAGAATACTCACCTGATAGTTCTTTGGAAAGCAAGGCTGGAAGCTGCCTTCTGCTGTGGAGCTACTCAAAATAGTGGTGCCATGTATTGCCAAAAGGAATGTTTGGTCTACTACAGAAAAAAAGAATACCAAAGTCATGTTTTGTCTAGGGCTTTTAAGCATGCCAGGAGAATAAATTGGTGTCTTTTACTATAAATTCACTTTCTAAACTAGCTTGAGCATCATACTTGTGTATTGCTGGTTATTGTTACTGTTTGAAGACTCTGTGTATGGAACTTCTGTACTCTAGTTAGGTAACACCATTGATAATCATTATATGGAACATGTAAAAGCAAGAGCAGTGGGGGTCACTTATTACGTGAAAAGTTGATGAGCCAGGAGCTTTATGGGTGCAAGAAGACTATCACAACAGGGATGTATATTCTCTTAAGAGATTCTAACAAAATAATACTGCTATGCCTGATAGAAGTTAAAGCTCCCTCACCTGAAATAACAGAATCTGCTGGGTTTTTTCTGCTTGTTTGTGTATGACTCTAGGCCACAAATTTACTTAAAAGCAAGCATTTGAATAATTCTATGCTGATTTTGATTGCTGAAATCTTGCTAATCTCATTTGGATATATTCAAGTGATTAACTTGAGCATATGCTGTAATACTTTACTGAATTGATGCTTACATTGGAAGAGTGGAAGGAGGAGTTATAATCTTGTTCTGCAGTACTTCGTCTTTGAAAAACTGGATTTGAATGAAATGCTGTTGTGCAGAATATGTAAAATTCGACTTCTATTTCATTGGTGAACTGATTTAATTAAGAGAATTGCAGATGTTAGTTCAAGCACTTCACAAAGCTTTATTCCAGGATAGAAGTGCTTGTCAGTGATAACAAACAAATGGTTGTGAAATGTGTGTACTAGCATTTGTAGTAGTTAAATTTATGTTGCTTGTGAACCCATTAAAACCCAGTCAAGCACATTGAATTTTTGTCTCTGGAGACAAAGGAAGTCAGATGTATGTTGGTTCTATGAGATCCAGACATACGTGTTTCTTCAGGGCCTATGTCTTAGCACCACAATTTTTCTTAGCTCTCACAGATCTGCGTTATGATAGTTCTCTTGGCCCAGTTCACTTATGTCCTACTTTATCTACCCTATAAAAAACATCACAAACTCCAATATGTCTGCAGTGGATCTGCACTAGCTTCCCTCTCTGTAAATCTCTGTGCCAAATGGCAGTGAGAAAGGAGAAATACTTTCTTCGGAAGTAGTTTTCTTGGTACTATTTTCCAAAACCTTTTTTTTTAAAAAGAATACAAGTTTTATGAATTTGGTTTTAGCCAAACCTTGAAAATCTTATCCTAAAGTTTTATTTTAATTATACGGATACCAGATACCTAGAGGGCAAATAGTAGTTATTTTTCCTTTGTAATACTGGTTGGAAAATGGCTGAAGCTAGCGCAATATGCCAGTTGTCATCTTAGAGTGTGTGTACTCACAATAAAATCATAGCTCAGAGGACTATAGACCCTTAACTTTTATGGGTGCAATTAAACCATGCTGGTGTTTGTCAGTGTGCTTTATTACTTTCCTTCACCAGCTGCTTCGCTAAACTATGACACAACCAGACTGTGGGACATTTCAGGACCTTGGAGAGCGGCTGGGGCACCCACTGACTCAGGCTTTGGTCAGCAGCACCCCCGGTAGCCTCTAGGCTTCCCAATAACGGAGTATGTATCTCTGCTAAGCCTATCTCCTGATATAAGCGGGAACTTTAATGAAACGGTGAAATTTAACAACTTCCTTGGAAATGCGCATTGACAATTTTTACTGTTGTTTCTCAGTAAAGTGATCCCCAAAAATTTCTAAGTTGCTGTGTGAAAACAAGTGGCCCAGAAATATGTGATGCAAAATAGTTCAAGAGCCTTCCAAAGAGAAAAAAAAAAACAAAAAACCTACCTTGATCTTAATGTTCCTGTTCCATTTAAGAAAAAGTATGATATTTATTATATTTTCTCTACAAAATACTGTGTACTAATGTAGTCTGTCTATGTACCTTACATTTAGCCATCATAGTATTGCATTTTTACCTTTTTAAATCACAACAAACTAAGAAGAAACTACTGATGTAAAGCCTTTCTTTCTCTTTCTTTTTTTTTTTTCCAAATTTCAAGCTTAAATTGTATTTCAAAAAAAGCAGTAATTGCAATTAAAATACAATTACATTTAAAATGTAGAGGCAGGAGGAGTCAACATATTGTAACAAACTGATATCTTTAAAAATAGTTGCCCAGTATTTTGTGGACCAAAGTTGTCTCTTGAGTTGCTTTGAGCAGACTTGCAAAAAAGATATGGAGCATTTGGAAGTTTAAAACACAAATCACTTACAATTCTGGAAATGAATACAGATTTAGGTCATTAAACACCTTTTAAGACTCACCTGCTTTTGGAATAAAGTGAAAGAAAAAATTCTCATAAAACAGAAAGAAGGAAAACATTGACTGCAACATAATTATAGTTACGGTGTAGCCGCTAACTTTTCACATGAATTTGTGACAGCTTACAGGGAAGATGCAATTCTGAAGAAATATACAAATAAATAAATATTTGTGGTTACTAGAATTCTAAATATTCTGCCTATTATATGATCATGAGATGATGATGATGTTAAATCCAGTGTGTAAGGATCATACAGCCACAGCATATTTTGATTTTAACCTGAGAAGGCACCTAATGTCATGAAACAAAAATAACAACTTTGCTAAACACAACCAAAGAGAACTTTGCTAAGACTTTTTGAGTACCAGCTGGAAAAATACTTGGAAAAGAGTCTGGCAATAGAGAATTTAGGGATTAGAAGAAGGTTTCTGAGGCAGTCTGGGACATTTCATAGCTTTAGATATTTGAAGTATTTGGAGAACATTGCTTCTTCCCTTACATTGCTTCTTATACAGTGTTATTTTACCTTTCCTGGTTTGCAATAAAAACCTTTCACTTTCCAAAAAAGTCTTAGTTAAAATAACGTTCATCTTATTTTATATTCAGACAGGAGAAGGTGGAGGTACAGGAGGAGGAAGGTCTGTCTAGAGACATTCTAGATTTTCATTTCTGCTGACAGTGCTGTATTGCTGACTTTTTTGGCTCAGATTAACTTCTACAATTAAGGATGCAAAGTTAAAGCTGCAAAGGATTCTCACACACATGCGTGCTTTTATCTGTAAGAAAGTATTTGCGGGGGAAAAATCTGTATGCAAAAAATGTATGCCTACTAGGGGCGTAATTAGATATATATGGCGTGAAACCTGAGCACATCAGTTACGTGTTTCAACATTTCAGTCCCTCACAGCCATCTCCAAAACCTGTAAAGACCTAGAGGAACTGCAGCAGATATTTTGCTTGTGCCCGTAGAAACCTATGCTTTTTGTTTATTGTTTTAAAATGTAAAACAATGATAAACCAGTGCTGCCAAGTCCATGTGTTCTCATCTGGATTTGCCAGCTGCAGACCAGCTGTACTGACCTGAGTGATGCCAGGACTGCAGTCAGCCCTGCAGAGAGGTTCTATGTGTACATGTAGCAAGGGGAGCTCAGTTTAATGAAATCTGTTTTTCTCTGATGTCTTTTGAAGGAGTAAGGTAGGCAAGCTGGGCCCTAGTGACAGCCTGACTTGGGATTCATCTGAGAAACTAGAAATAATGGTTTCAGTAGGAATCTGTTCTGGAGTTTCTCAGGAAAGCCAGACTAAGTGACTATCCAGTCCTAGGATCCTGGTGTTTCTAGTTGGAGTGGTGCTAGTAGCACTGCTACACCTAATATTGTTCCCATCTTTTTTATGTCTGTATCTCTGCTTATGATTCTTTGATTCCCATGGAAAAAGTTTTGGTTGAAGCAGCTTAAACTTTTTATGATCTGATAGGATTTGATAAATATCTGGTTTTAAAATTCCATATTTAAAAATAAAGACTTTTCTGCCTATCAACTCTAAGCTGAATTTTCTTCTCTCTTCACTGTCACCAGTACATTATGAACAGAAGATGATAGAAAGGAAAGGAGGTGATGAGAGACAGAGGAGGACTGTAAGCCCAACTGAGTAATTAGATCATAAATCCTTTGAGACAGGGTGATAAGGAGATAAAGCATGGGAAAAAAACAGGTTATTCATGGATGTTATCAGAGTCACCATATTAACCTACCGTCTCCAGAAAGCATGAATAAGGGTCTAATAATTGTTTTGCATCAATCCCTCTCCCAAATTTTTTTATTCTACTATTGATGCGAATTTTTATCGTATATGGTCTTGGAACTTTCTGATTTTTTTTTTTTTTTTTTCCCATATAAAAAGCATGTTGAGCTGTGAATTATGTAAATAAGTGCCAAGCATGCTGAAAAGAGCATGAATACAGTACAGGCCCCCAAAAAAGCAGAGAGATGGTTGAAAGTAAAGACCTTTATCACATACCCTAGCTGAAAGGCTCTGGCAAGGATCAAGCCACTTATTCTAGGACATGTAAAGCATGCAGTTTGCAGTGTCTTTTCTTCCTGTGTTTTATACCTAGAATTCACCTGTCTTGATAAATTCTTCTTCCTTTACTGGTTATATATTTCTCCCACAGTGGACATCAAGACTGGTAGAGATCAAAATCAGACCCATTAGTGCAACTTATGAGTGGCTTAGGCATGTTTCTAAATGGTTCATAGAGCTATCATAGGCTTCATCACTTCTGTGTAATGCTTGCCTTGAATAATTTCTTTCTGTGTACATGTGGAACTACCACCAAAAAAAAAAAAAAAAATTAAAAAAAGTTTACACCCTGTGGTACTTCTCCATATTCACATTTTCTTTGAAAACAAGAGATAGAGAGATTTCTATGTCAGTGCATAGTGCAGTTACACCAAATATTTTTACACTCAATTAGGAAATTGTGTGGTGCCTGTACTTTCTCAAAAATATGATTTTGGCTCATGTTGCCATTGGATTAGCTGCAGGCTATGAGCTTTCCTGTTATCCTTTCTTTTTATTGGCCTTAGGTATCTAATGTCATGATTGCTTTTCTTATGTTTATCCTGCTGGTACTCATACCTTTTTTCTCTCTGGCTCATAATGCAATAGTTTTTTCCTCTTGCCTTCCCTTCTTTAATTTGGTGCATGAAGATGGCCTATAAAGCTCTGTGCTATTGCATCAAATTCCAGAACTTTCTAGTCCTTGTATATTTCTTGATTAGTTACTGTTTTGACCTGAAGAGGTTTTATTCTTAAGTAATTAAAGTAAACTTCCATAGATTGATTAACATCCACATAGTAAAATCAGGTTTGTGTTCTAACACTTTTTCAACTTCTTCCTGTTCACTTTCATGCATGCAATTTTTCACACTCAGAATTCTTCCCTTGTCTGATGTTCTCTTTATCCTTCCCAATAGCACTATTCTTCAAACTATCTCCCATAACTTTTACAATTAAAATATAATACTGTTTTCTCCTCTCTCCTGAATTTATTTTTATTGTTCCCCTCCATCACCTGTATCCCCACAGATTTTGTGTTGCTCACTGTTTTGAAAATAGACTCATTAGAGTATCATGATGTTGAGGATGATCTAACCATTGATAGATTATCTCAGTGATGCTAACTTGATCAGTTGCATAGTGACTATGTGACAGGATCAGGTTATCTGTTCAGATTGTATTAGTGTGGTTGTGGATTCAGCTAAACTCCTCCGACAAACCTGGGCTGAGACTTTTGGAAAAAGGATTTGTGAAATATAGTTAGAAACATTGATTTTTAGTGGCTAGCACAACTGGAACTCATATTAATTTCATTATGTAGTCACAGGCAGTTTTTTAAGATATATTTATTTGTCCATGTAGGTCCATTTTTTTTGTGACTTCAACTAAGTTATATGAAAAAGTAATCTTCCATGTGCATTGGTGCCTGATTTAATTCACTCTTTTGCACAGATCACACTAAACAAGCATAACAGACATTTCATTGCTTTTGAGAACCCTGGATTGTTTCATAGATCTAACACTTTCTATCTTAAAATTTCTCAATAAATTTGGTTAAGGCTAACTGGTAACTTTGATCCTTTGGAAAAGCTGTGTGTGGAAGAACCAGTTTTAACATCTTTGTTTTCCTTAAAAGATTTCTTAGACTTACAATACCAAATTTTACTTAAGACTGTTAATGTCTTGCCATTAACAGTCATGACATAAGCTTTTTGTAATGCTTGCTTGTGTTGCTGGTACCACAGTTCAGACCCGTTGTTTGGTGTCTTGCTTCTAGGGTGAATGAAGGCTGTGTATTAATTTGAAACCCATTTAACTTGTGCTTTTTCAGGTCTGAATTCCAGTTTCTCACTGTCAGATGGCATTATTACTAGTTTTGAAAAAATATGTAATTTTTACTTTTTCAACCAAAATTGGTCTCTAGACATGTGTAATCCTGACAAACAAGAGAACAATGATCGTGTTTGAAAGTCTAAAGTAAAAGTTATTGAAAAGCTGTGCAACTGCAGGCCGAATGTTATAAAAGTTTGTGTTCGAGTCATCCTTTTGAGTATGTGCTAAATTACAGTGCAAGACAGAGGGTACTGCCCGCCCTAGCAGTAAAAAATGGACCACTCAAAAGAAAGCTTGGTCAAAACTAGTTCTTAAAGTTCTTCCAGCTCATGTTTTTTTCGAGCACCAGATGGCAACATCACTGTGGGACTCCACGGAAAGCTGAGGAACTTTGCATGGATTCTAGGGAATCAGTGCCTAAGTGAATCCTAAATGGTTGCAAATCTAGTTCACAGTTAAGATATTTGTTACACAGCCAACATCATATGTGATAAAAGTCATGAATGGAAAAGTAATTCCTGGATTCCTATTTCATTGTATCAGTAAGTGGATTTTTTCAAAATAGCTTTTAGTTTTACAGTAAAGAAGAGATGTAATTCATCCAGGAAAACTCCAGATTAACTGATCCTATCATGTTAAATATCAGATAGGAAAATGTGTCTTTTAAATTATATTAATTAAACATGGATGCAGCAACTGTCATTGTGATAGCATTGCTCTGGCATTATTTGGTAATGCATTTTGTGAAAATAACCTTGGTATGTTTTGTCCCTTAAATAATACCTAATTTAAAAAATGTTTTTCTGAATGTATGACTTCACATTCTGAAGCTTATTGTTGGAGTCATCATCAGCTGTGTACTGAAATGTCTCCTTGTTGCTTCTTTTAACAAGTGATATAAGAGATCAAAATCTCATTAAATTTTTAAAATTTATTGGAATAAAATGGTGCAATGGAACTCTCAGGTTTTTCAGCTGTGCTTTGTAGACTTTTATTGCATTTGAAATTTCATGAGTGAGATGACAACCACCAGAAAATTGCTGTGGTTTTTGGTTTTTTTTTTTTCAATATTGTAATAGTAGTTACTTCAGGGCAAGTTGTAATAAGGTGAAAAATTATAAAATAATTGTGATGTTAACCTTCTCAGTTCTTCATTTATTTTACAATGCTTTTCATTTGATAATAAAGCAGTGACCAAGCTAGTTTGGCTGCAAATGTCCAACTGTTTACATCTGCAGTTATGAGACGGAAGATGTATCTGATACTAACTAGGTGAAACTATTCTATCATTGCTTATACATCATGTATACAACATGTAATACTAACCAAATCTGTGACTGACAGGTATGAATTTGGGAAGCATCTAGTGGATTTTTTTTTTTTGCTTCTTTAACAGGATTAAACTTTAGGTCCAACTTTAGGATCTCAGGAATTTCTTCACTTTCTTTTAAAAAAAGAAAACCAAACAAAACCCTCCCCCAAAACCCAAAAAACATTTTCACTAACTTCTGCATAGCTTCTCCATAGGTACTTTACGTCACAAGAAGAAAACTTTCTGAAAAAATGCCAAATCTTTCATTAATGACAGTTCAGTTTTGAGTGTATCAGGCTTTTCTCTCACTAACAAAACAAATACATGTGTGCTCTGAAGACATGACAAAATGGTTTTATAGATATGCTATTAACTACCTGTGATTTGAGATTGAGCATGTCTTTCACTATTCTAAACAATATTCTTGTCTAGTGGCCACCTATTTCTGCTGGTTTTCTCATTTGCTTGTCAATATCCAGATTTCTTTTTTTGAAGAATATGGGGCTTTCTGGGTCTATAATATGTGATAACTGTATTCTTGGTTCATGGTATCTGAGGACTACTGTCACTCCATGTATTTGCGTTTGGAGACTCAAGACCATAAAGATTTGTCGGCAGGGTCATTGTGTTGGAAGCAAGTCTTAGAAGAATAGTGGAAGTTTTTCTTATCTGGGTATTGTGGTGAACCTCTGCCAATCGGTGGCAGAGATTCTTCCAAATATTCTGCAAATTGGGTTCTTGATGCACTCTCAGAAATCAGCCCTAAACTTGCTCAAGTTAGAAGCAGATCCGGACTTTGTAGTCGAAGGCTTATCTTTTTGAAGATAAGATTTCAGTAGTTGCATTGTGAGGACTGAGGACAGTGGGATCCCACACCAAGTATTTTTGGTAAGAATTAGAATGCAAGGTGCCTTAATTTATGTGATGCATACAGCTAACTACGTCTCAGAAGCAGGCAGGTGTAATTATTGGAGAGGAAACATGGAGATTTCTTCCTAGTCACCATAATAATCTTTAGATGGTAATTTTAAGTTGTGGTTTTGAGCTGTCCATCAGCAAACTTTCCTGGAAATTTTCTGCGTTACATATTCCCAGAAACAAAAGTTTGTCAGAAACAGCATTTTCTGACTGTGGTGGTTCGACCCTGGCCAGATGCCAGGTGCCCACCAAAGCCTCTCTATCACTCTCCCCTCCTCAACTGGACAGGAGAGAGAAAAAAAATATAACAACAGGCTTGTGGGGTCGAAGTAGGGAGAGGGAGATCACTCAACATTTACCGTCATGGGCAAAACAGACTTGACTTCAGAAAAATGTAATTTATTACCAATTAACTGAGAGAGGAGTAATGGGAAATAAAACCAAATCTTAAAACACCTTCCCCCCACCCCTCCCTTCTTTCTTGGGCTTAACTTTGTTCCCGATTTCTCTCTCTCCTCCCCTCGAGCAACGCAAGGGGCCAGAGAATGGGGCTTGGGGTCAGTTCATCACACTGTTGTTCCTGCCTCTCCTTCCTCCTCAGGGGGAGGACTCCTCACACACTTCCCCTGCCCCAGTGTGGAGTCCCTCTCACAGGATTCCTCCATGACTTCTTCAGTGTGAGTCCTTCCCAGGGGTTACGGTTCTTCACAAACTGCTCCAGTGTGGGTCTCCTTCATGGTGTGCAGTCCTGCAGGAATTGCTTGCTCCAGCGTGGACACTCCCCATGGGGTCACTAGCAGCAAACCTGCTCCAGCATAGTCTTTTCTCTCTCCCTGGGCCACAGGTCCTGCCAGGAGCCTATTCTGGTGCAGGCTTCCCACGAGTTCACAGCTTCCTTCAGGTGTCCACCTGCTCTGGCATGGGGTCCTCTACGGGGTGTAGGCAGATACCTGCTCCACCACCCATGGGCTGCAGGTGGACAGCCTGCCTCACCATGGTCTTCACCACTGGCCACATGGGAATCGCTGCTCCAGCACCTGGAGCACCTCCTGCCCCCTCTTCTTCACTGACCTTGGTGTCTGCAGAATGTTTCTCTCACATATTCTCACTCCTCTCACTCGCTGCAATTACTGCTGTGCAATAACTTTTTTTTTTTTGTTCCTCTCTTAAATATGTTATCACAGAGGTGTAACCACTGTCACTGATTGGCTTGGCCTTGGCCACGGGCAGGTCCATCTTAAAGCCAGCTGTCATTGGCTGTGTCAGACATAGGGGAAACTTCTAGCAGCTTCTCACATAAGCCACCCCTGTAACCCCCCCACTACAAAAACCTTGCCACGCAAACTCATTACACTGACAAGGCCTATTTTTTTCTATTTCTACTATGTTAATGTGCTACAAAGCACTAATCTGTTTGATTTCACTAGAGCCTGCATGAATTAGAGGGACTGTTTGGACTACCTCTAATCTGGACATTGCAGAATGATCAACTTGAACTCTGTGTATACATTCAATGCTCTTTTCAGCACAGATGGATTTTAAGCAGATGCCATGGTTTGGCAAGATAATCACCTTATTGCTCTTCACTCTGTAACCTGAGTCTGACTCTGCCATTATTTGAAGTCAATCACAGTGAAATGTGCATGCAAAGCAGAAAGAGTGATTGGTTATAACTGCACTTTACAGATTCACAGAATCATAGAACGGTGGGGGTTGGAAGTGACCTCTGGAGATCATCTAGTCTAACCCCCCTGCTAAAGCAGGTTCACCTACAGCAGGTCACACAGGATCATGTCCAGGCAGGTTTTGAATATCTCCATGGAAGGAGACTTCACAACCTCCCTGGGCAGCCTGTTCCAGTGCTCTGCCACTGTCAGAGTAAAGAAGTTTTTCTTCATGTTGAGGTGGAACTTTCTGTGCTCTGGTTTGTGCCTGTTGCCCCTTGTCCTATCACTGGGCACCACTGAAAAGAGCCTGGCCACATCCCCTTGACACGTGCCCTTTAGATATTTATAATCATTGATAAGGTCTCCTCCAGGCTAAAGAGCCCCAGGTCTCTCAGCCTTTCCTCGTGAAAGAGACGCTCCAGTCCCCTTATCATCTTATTAGCCCTCTGCTGGACTCTTTGCAGTAGTTCCCTGTCCCTCTTGATCTGGGATGCCCGGAACTGGACACAGTACTCCAGATGTGGCCTCATCAGAGCAGAGTAGAGCGGGAGAATAACCTCCCTCGACCTGCTGGCCATACTCTTCTTACTGCATCCCAGGATACCATTGGCCTTCTTGGCCACAAGGGCACATTGCTGGCTCATGGGTAACTTTCTGCCCACCAGAACTCCCAGGTCCTTCTGCACAGAGCTGCTCTCCAGCAGGTCAGCCTCCAGCCTGTACTGTTGCATGGGGTTATTACTCCCCAGGTGCAGGACTCCACACTCTACCCTTGTTGAACTTCATTAGTTTCCTGTCTGCTCAGCTCTCCAGCCTGTCCAGGTCTCGCTGAATGACAGCACAGCCTTCTGGTGTGTCAGCCACTCCTCCCAGTTTAGTATCATCATCAGACTTTTTGAGGGTGCACTCTGTCCCTTCAGCCAGATCATTGATGAATATATTGAATAAGACTGGTCCCAGTACTGACCCCTGGGGAACACTGCCTCCAACTCCCAGGCCTCCAACTAGACTCAGCACCACTGATCACAACTCTCTGAGTTCTGCCATTCAGCCAGTTCTCAATCCACCTCACTGTCCACCCGTCTATCCCACGCTTCGTAAGCTTCCATATGAGGATGTGATGAGAGACAGCGTCAAAAGCCTTGCTGAAGTCGAAGCAGACAACATCCACTGCTCTCCCCTCTTCTACCCAGCCAGCCATGCCATTGTAGAAGGCTATCAGATTGCTCAAGCATGATTTCCCCTAGGTGAATCCATGCTGACCACTCCTGATAACCTTCTTTTCTTCCACGTGCTTAGATATAACAGCCACAATGAGCTGTTTTTTTCACGTTTCCAGGGATGGAAGTGAGGCCGACTGGCCTGTAGTTTCCCTGAGTCCTCCTTCTTGCCTTTTTTGGAGTGACATTGGCTTTCCTCCAGTCCTCAGGCACGTCTGCTGTTTGCCATGACCTTTCAAAGATGATGGAGAGCGGCTTAGCAACATGCCAGCTCCCTCAGCACTTGTAGGTGCATCCCATCAGGGCTCATGGATTTGTGAGTGTCCAGTCTGGCCAAGAGTTCCCTGACCCAATCCTCCTCAATCAAGGGACAGTCTTCCTTTCTCTAGATTTCCTCTCCTACCTCCAGGGTCTAGGATTCCTGAGGACCAGCCTTAGCATTAAAGACAAGCAAAGAAGACATTCAGTAACTGCCTTTTCCGTATCCTCTGTCACTAGGATACCCATCTTGTTCAGCAGGAGTCCCACATTTTCTCTGGTCTTCCTTTTGCTACTGATGTATTTGAAGAAGCCCTTCTTGTTGTCTTTGACATCTCTGCATGCTCTAACAACATTCCTATGTTCCTCCCAGGTGGCCAGTCCCTTTTTCCACATGTTGTAAACTTCCTTCTTCCCTTTGAGTCTTTCCAGAAGCTCTCTGCTTATCCAAACAGGCCTTCTGCCTCCTTTGCTTGATTTCTTTCTCGTAGGGGTGCACCGATCTTGGTCTTGGAGGAAGTGGTGATTGGATAGCAACCAGCTCTCTTGGGCCCCCCTTCCTTCTTGAGCCCAAGCCCATGCAATTCCTCCAAGTAGGTCTTTGAAGTTGCTAAAGTTATCTCTCTTTAAGAGTCCAGGATTGAATCCTGCTTACTGCCCTGCTTCTTCCACACAGGATTTCCACCATCTCATGCTCACTACAGCCAAGACTGCCCCCAGCCTTCACACCTCCAACCAGGTCTTCTCTGTTTGTTAGTGCAAGGTCCAGCAGGTCACCTCTTCTTGTTGTTTCCTCCACCATGTGTGTCAAAAAGTTAACATCAATGCTCTGCAGGAACCTCTTGGACTGTGAGTGCTTGGCTGTGTTACTTTTCCAGCAAATATCAGGGTAGTCGAAATTCTCCATGAGACCCGGGGCCTGTGATTGTGAGTCTGCTTCCAGCTGTCTGTAGAAGGCTTCATCTACCTCCTCTTCCTGATCAGGTGGCCTGTAGTGAACGCCCACAACAGTGTCACCCATACTAGCCTGCCACCTGAGTCTTACCCATAAGCTCTTGACTCATTCTTCATCCCCTCCTAGGCAGAGCTCAATACACTCCAGGTGCTTGCTCACAAAGAGCAACTCCTCCACCTCACCTAGTTGACCTGTTTTTCCTAAAGAGTATGTAGCCATCCATGATAACATTCCCATCATGTCTCTGTAACTGCAATGAGATCATGGCCTTGCAACCACTCATGGATCTCTAGCTCCTCCTGTTTATTCCCAATGCTGTGTACATTGGTGTACAGGCATTTCAGAGAGGTAACTGAGCACACAGGTTTGCCGTATATAATTTCTTGTTGTGTCTTCATTCTGTGTCTGATACTCTGGAAAGCAGCAGATGGGAAATGTGAACTATGTTGGATAAATTCAGAATGGTGGCTGAAGAAAATCGAGGGGCCTGCACATCTCTGCCTCTCGATTTTCTTCAGCTGATCAAAAGAGGTGATTGTCCTGCTGTATTCATCTTTGGTGCAGCCTCGCCTTGAATACTGTGTGCAGTTTTGGGCCCCAACATGTAAGAAGGATGTGAACGTCCTTGAATGCATCCAGAGGAGGGTAACAAGTCTGGCGGAAGGGCTGGAAGGCATGTCCTATGAGGAGCGGCTGAGGACTCTGGGCTTGTCTAGTTTGGCAAAAAGGAGGCTGAGGGGCAACCTCATTGCTGTCTACAGCTTCCTGAGCAGGGAAGGTGGAGAGGGAGGTGATGATCTCTTCTCTCTGGAATCCAGTGTTGTAATGGTTAAAAACTGCATCAGGCAAGGTTCAGACTTGACATTAGGAAACATTTCTTTACCAAGAGGGTGGTCAAATACTTGAACAGGCTTCCTAGAGAGGTGATCAATGCCCCAAGCCTGTCAATGTTTAAATGCATTTGAACAGTGCCCTTATGTAACGTGCTTTAACTTTTGGTCAGCCCTGAATTGATCAGGCAATTCGACATGATCATCATGGGTCCCTTTCAACTGACTGCTCCGTTCCGTTCCATTCCATTCCATTCCATTCTATTCTATTCTATTCTATTCTATTCTATTCTATTCTATTCTATTCTATTCTATTCTATTCTATTCTATTCTATTCTATTCTATTCTATTCTATTCTATTCTCCTGTAAATCTTGTTTACAGACAGTACATCTCATATAAACCCAACTAGTGGTAGATAAATTCTTTGATTTGATTGGAGAAGTACTAGGCTGAGCAATAGGTTAAGCTCCCCAAAGTCCACAAGACTCAATTGTGGCTCTTGCACCTTTGAGTCTCTTAGACAACACTTAGGAGATCAGGTGGTATAGATCTGCTCTGAGGGTCTTATGTCTTCCCATTCACAGAGCCTCACTCTGTGACCTCTGTAGGTCATCTCGTCCAACCTCCTTCTCAAGCAAGGTCACCTAGAGCAAGGTGGCCTGGACCATGTCTAGACAGCTTTTGAATATCTTCAAGGAGGGAGACTCCACAGCCTTTCTGGGCAAGCTGTGCTTGGTCACTGTCACAGGTACAAAGCATTTCCTGATGTTCAGGAGCAACCTCCTGTGTTTCAGTGTGTGCCTGTACACTCTAGTCCTGTCACTGGGCACCACTGAAAAAAGCCTGGCTTCCTTTTCACCCTCTCTGAAAGGTTTTCATATACATTTATAAAATCCCCCCTGAGCCAAATGTTCTCCACACTGAACAGTCCCAGCTCTCTCAGCCTGTCCTTTTAGGGTAGATGCTCCTGTCCCTTCATCTTCTTCATGACCCTTTGCAGTACTCTCTCCAGTGTGGGCGTATCTTTCTTGTACTGGGAAGCCCAGAACTGGACACAGCACTCCAGATGTGGCCTCACCAGTGCTGAGTAGAGGAGAAGGATCACCTCACTCAGCTTGCTGGCAACATGCCTTCTAATGCAGCCCATGATACCATGAGCATTGTTTGCTGCAAGAGCACATTGCTGGCTCATGTTCAACCCTTGGTGTTCACCAGGATCCCAGGTCATTTTCTGCCAAGCTGCATTCCAGCTTTGTGGACCCCAGCCTGTACTGGTGGTTGGGTTGTTTGTCCCCAGGTGCAGGACTTTGCACTTCTCCTTAATGAATTGCATGAGATTCCTGTCAGCCCATTTCTCCAGCCTGTCCAGATCCTTCTGGTCGTGCTACCATCCTCCTCTGGCATATCAGCCCTTCCTCCCAGTTTGGTGTCATCAGCAAACTTGCTGAGGGTGCTCTTTAACCCATCATCCAGTGCATTAATGAAGATGTTCAACAGGACCCAGTATTGACCCCTGGGGTACACTGCTAGTTACTGCCCTCCAACTAGACTTTGTGCCGTTTACAATCGCTCCCTGGATGTGGTCATTCAGCCATTTTTCAGTCCATTTCACTGTCTGCTTGTCCAGCCCATACTTCACCAGCTTCTCTATGAGGATCTTACAGGAGGCAGTGTCAAAAGAGTTACTGAAGTCAAGGTAAAGAATATCCACTGCTTTCCCCTCATGTACCAAGCCAGTCGTTTCATCATACATGGTGATAAAGTTGGTCAAGCATGACTTGCCCTTAGTGAATCCATGCTGACTACCTCTGATGACCTTCTTGTCCTTCATATGCCTGGATATGGTTTCCAGGATTAGCTGCTCTATTACATTCCCAGGGATCAAGGTGAGGCTGACCAGCCTGCGGTTTCCTGGATCATCTTTCTTGTCCTTCTTCAAGACAGGAGTCACATTTGCTTTCTCTGAGTCCTCAGGCACTTCTGCTAGTTGCCATGATCATTCAAAGGTTCTTGAGAGTGGCTTTGCAGTGACATCTGCCAGCTCCCTCAGCACTCGTGAGTGCATCCTGTCAACACCCATGTACTTACTTATGTCCAGTTTGCTTAAGTATCCTCCACCAAAGGGTACATCTTCCTTGCTCCAGACTTTCTCCCTGGTCTCTGGAACCTGGAATTCATGAAGGCCTGCTAGTTAAAAATGAGGTGATGAAGGCATTCAGTACCTCAGCCTTTTCCATGTCCTATGTCCCCCACTTCATTCAGCAGAAGGGCCAAATTTTTCCTAGCCTTCTTTTGGTCGTCTGTGTATTTACAGAAGCCCTTTCTGTTGTCTTTGACATTCCTGGACAGAATCAAGTCCACTTGGGCTTTGGCTTTTTTAACCTCATCCCTGGATGCTTGGACAATGTCTCTGTATTTCTTCCATGTTACCTGTCCCTGCTTCCACCTTCTGCATATTTTCTTTTTGTGTTTGAATTTTTCCAGGAGCAAAATTCCTATTTCTCTTGTAGAAAAGGCCTACACGGAATTGCTGGTATTCCTCTTGCATATACAGGTCATTAAACAATTATCAGAGGATTTAAGCAAGCCTACTTTATTCCATTTCTTTCTAAGAATAAAGAATATTCCAGTTGCTGCAGGAGGAATATTGGGAGCAAACACCTTGGTCTGCTACATGAGGTGTTGAATTTCCTGAGGCAGATTTACCAAACTTTTATATAAATGTCTCTGTGTATGAGATTTCTTTGTTTAGTGTCTGGGACTCTATTTTACATTCTTGAGTGTCTCAGCTTATTTGTATTGATCGTAGGAAGTTGTGTGGGAGCTCATTTGAAATGTAGAATGGTACCAGAAAACTATGTATTTCTTCCTTTGAAGACTTTTCACTTTCTTTGCATAGCTGAACACAATCTTGTGGCTCTAAGGCCAGCCAGCTCTCACAAGTATGTAACTTTTACAGAAGGCATGCATGAGGGGTAATAGTGTCTCATTTCTGAGAGCTTGGCTCTCAGTGGGAATTCTTTTTAAATTCTCTTTGAACCCCTTGAGAGGGGTTCATTTTCTTAGCGCCACAGATATGGGCATTTAGTTTGGATGGTTTTGGCCAGTTATTCTTTTATTGTTGTTTATGTGTTTCTCCATTCTGTACAAACAGTTCTGTTCAGCACTGAAAATATCTTTTATCAGACTGTAAAAATAAAATGTTGGTGAGTATAATGACTTATAAATGAAAACTGTCTAGCCATATTTTGCACAGGGTTTTGTTTTGTGGTTTTTTGTTGTTTTTCTTTTTTCCTCAAGATATCAACCGATATAATAGACACTGTAGCTGGGACAGTTTCCTGAACAAGCTACATCTGTGAGAAAAGAGTATTTACAGTTTTTTTAAATGATGAGCTTTCTAAAGCTGTATTGGCTATATCTTGTGTTGTCAGCAAGTGGAATATTGTTTTCAGTTCTTTGTCTTTTAATTACTGCTCAGGGACTTATGTACAGTATAATTGATACACACCACACTTTCATGGAATAGAAGAATGAGACTGGGAAAGATACTTTCCTTGGAGAATGGTACAAATTGTTGCCTAATGTTTACATCTCTGAAACATTTTTTTTTTGCAGTATATTTTCATACAAAGCTGGTTATGTAGCCAAGATGTTGCTGTAGAATAATATTTTAGGACAGAAAAGACTCTTACAGTTGTTTTGTTAATACAAGTTGTTTCATTTTGACACAAACCAGATTTATGTATGCTGTTTTGCTCATAAAATGATGAAAGGTGTTTTGGGACAAGAGACACTGTGCAATCATTCCTTGCCCACTGAGGACATTGATGTTACCACATAAAGACCTCATAGTTCTGCTAACAAACCATAAACTCTTATATTGCCACACGGTTGTTCTCAGTAGATGATCTGCTTAAGACAATACATATATAGCATATATGTGTGGCAGGCAAATGATGCCCCCTCTTCTTCAGGCATTTAAGCTTCATAACAAAAGCCATTCCCTTACTCCGTTGTCAGGAAGCACGTAAAGACTTGTCAGAGTGTGAAAACAGAAAAAAGAACAGTTGCTAATTAACAAAATCCTTTGCCCACACTAAGAATTTCTTAGATACTTGAATGCATTGCATATATGTGTGCAAGTGTGTGAGTGGATTTGTGTGTGTATATATACAAAGTATTTAATTCCCTTAATATTATCATAGTATCTGAATTGCATAGGAATTTCCATGCAAAGAAGTTCAGTGCCTTTTCTGCACATCAGAGTGTTATACTGTTTTCAAAATGCTCCCTTTGAGGGCAATACAAACATCAAGAATTTCAAGGCAAGTTTAGCCAAGTCTTGTGCTGTGAAGTATGGACAATGGAGTCTTTAGTATTAAGGTTGGTGTGTTCTTCCTTTAGTTACCCGTTCTTACATATGTCCCATTGCAAAGAGAATCAACATGACACACTGGCAGGATTAAAGTATCTAGAATAGAATGTGAATACACTAAAACTGCTAATAATAATACAGGGTAGAAAGTGCTTAGCAGGTACACATAGAACCCACAATATTACATGTAAACCCAAGTACCGTCACGTGAACAGAAAGACTTGCATCTGTACAGTTGCCCAGTTCCTTTAAATATTTTTCTCACATTGAGCTGAGATGATATAGATAGGGGACTTTGATATTAATGGAGAGGAAACATAATAATAAATTTGGTGTGTAATATACAAGAACAGAAACTGAGGCTCGTTTTCTAGAGGAGAGAAAAAATTAGCATCTTTTGTCCAGTCAGACCACACTGTGACACATCATTCAATAATTTATCATGGCTTGTGCCTCTTCTCCACAAAGTGGAGTAGCAGAGAATATTGTATTTGAGACTACTTTTAAGTGAGTTCTAGGTTTCATGTTTATTTGTTTTAAAATTTTAGCCAGAGCAATACACCGTATGCTAGCTAAGGAGTTAGGTGTTTCAAAACCAAAGTAAGTGGATCTAACAGAACTAGATTAAAGAATTATAGGATGGAATGATAGAATGCACTGAATTAAGATATTATATATTTGATGCGTTGTAGAGAGATTTTTTCCAGAGATAAGCGTAATGGACTAATGGGTAGGTTTTACATTCTCAATGACAGCTTTAGTATTCTAGTAGTTAGGCAGAGTAAAAACGTAATCGTTCTGCAGCGGAAACCGCTTGGCTTATAGTTGGAGGCATTGCACTGTACCTTCCAGCATCAACTTTTCAGCATTACTTTCCTTAATATCGAAAAGTAAGTGTCACAAAAAGGAATTCGTTCTCTTCTACATTTTCTACTAAGCTTGTTGATGAAGATGAGTATGGATTTTTAATTTACAGGAGTTACAATCCCCTCTTTTTGCACTAGACATAGGTTCTTAAGTCTGTTTTCTCTCTCCGTACCAGAAATGAGTTGTACAAGAAAATAGCCTTATTTGTGTACTTATGACCAGTTTCCAAAGTTCCAGTGAAGAGATTGTCTGGTCTCATGTAGTGCACTGCCATGTCATATTCAAGAAGTTTAAACCAGTTTGGATATTTCTCATTTCAGTAAAATATTCCTGTTCAGCAAAACAAGCAAGTTTCAATGTAAATGCAGTAACTTAAAGTCAGGTACTTAATTTAGTGCTTTGCCGAACAAGGATGAACTTAAACATTGTGCTTTTGTGATTTCTTCCCCAAATAAACCAATAGATCACCGTATGACCATTTTTTTTTTTAATTCCACAATGTCCGATACTCCTCATTCTACTTTAAGTGTTTGGCCCATGTTTCTTCAATTAATGTCCATATTTCTTAACTGCATCTTTGCAATGTCAGCCCATTTCCTAGCTTATATCTTCTGATCTTTTTTAAAGCCTGCTTGTCCCTTGTCTTCACATATAGTAAATGAAGGTGTCTTTCCCGATTTTCTTTCTCTGTTTTTCAGTGAAGGCTCCCTCAGCTGATTGCATGCAGTCATACAAAATAAGTCTGTCAAGAACAATCTTGGGTTTTGTGTCTTCCAAATGCTGAACCTGCAGAAACTCCACATCTCGAGTTTTCATAAATTTGTGAATTTTTCCCACCTGCTATCAGAGTGGGAAGAATCTTTTATCATCAAGGAGTTTGTGAAAGTGGTACAGAGCTAATTTTAGGCTTAGATTCTTTATCTTTCATGCTACAGCATAAAATGGAATTACAATTTGATTTTCATATTAGAGGATACATTTATAGTCTTGCAATCATTTTTCATTATTTCATGACCAAACCCATGAAATCTGCTAAGGAAAAATGATGGAAAGCCATTATGTCATTGTTTGTAATCAGCTTAAGAGTACTACCCTTCTCTAGATTATGAAAAAAAATCATAAAATGGAATTTTATGCTTTTTTTACCTACTTTATCTCCTTACATTATCCCCAACCCAAAGGGAAAACCGAAAAACAAAACAAAAGGGAAAAAGCCCAAATGTGTGAACAAACAATACTGTCTTTCTCTGCCACTTGTGAACTCAGTATCATAAATTTTCATCAGTGTTAAATGTGGGATATTGACTTCAAACTCTTAAGTTCTTGTATACCACTGGGAATTTAAGAAGGAAGGAGGGAGTACCTGAACAGAGTTGACAGTATGATATTAATTTTCTTTAAAGTATAATGCCTCTGGAAACCACATTAAATTACGTGGTGAAGGAAGTAAAGAAGAATCCCATACTGCTGCACTTCTGATAGCAGGCATTGGGAAAAGGAATTTTTATGTTCCAAGCTCAAATAAAACTGTTATAGTTCCTTGTACTTTTCCCACAGCCAGTGGGAAAAACCCAGCGTGTTTCTGTTGAATAGCTGTGCCTGTATGAGCAATGTTCAGCAATTTATCAGTAGTACGGTTTCAGACTCAGTGAATCCAGTCAAAATTACAGCAGATCCAAGCCTCCGTAGTTTGTACAGACATAAAAATTCTGTTGTGGTTGTATAATAGCTGCTTGTTAATATTGCGGATCCCTTTCTAAATTTCTGTCTTCTACAAAGCAAGTGTATATATGGATAGCTTTAAAGTGTTTTTACTTTACTTTACTTAAGCATATATTAGGAATTGTGGACTTTTGAATATAACAGCTTTATTTCCTATTATAAACTATAAAATTATTTTTATGCCTAATTTCCTTCAGTCAAATGTTTAGTGATATGTATATAATTGTCTTTCAGTAACAACGAAATTTACTTATGACAAATGGTGATTTCTATTTAATTTTCATGAATTTTCATACTGAATTTATAATAATTTTAAAATCAAAGACCTTAATAGCTTTGAAACTTAATGCAATGGAATGACTCACTAACAAGTGAAAAGCACCTTAAAAGTAAGCAAATTTCAAAGGTTTCAATGCCACCAAATATTTAAAGGGTACAAAAATTCAATAAGCAATTGTACGGTTTCTTAGAGGTGGGATAGACAAAAATTAATACATTAGTAATTGCATCATGAAGTGCCAACTTTTCTGTGACATTTATTGTCAAATATTTGCTACAGTAGGAACAATCAGAAAATCGATTAATTGACCTTATTTGGCATTAGTTTATAGGAATTGTTATATTTGCTATTCAGTGCAGATTGTTCAGGAAAAAGAAGAATGTAACTAAGAGAGAGACTTTGATTGAAATAACATTAACCAATAGGCATGGGTGATTAAAGTAATATATTCTATGGTGACAGTACAACTCAGATATTTGTGTGACACATTGTCTCAAATTTAGGGTCATCTGTATTTGTATCCTTGGAATAAAATCTTTTTCTTTAGGGTATTCTGAGTCTTCATATAATCAGAATGCATAGTTTTTTAGACTGAGCTAGGTATATCTTGTCTAAAGATGAGAAATATTTACTGTATTTTAAAAAATATGTAAACCAGTCTGAATTGAAGCTTGTATTTGTGCAGCTTTAAAATATCTGCAGGTAATTTTTTTCTTTCTAGAAAAAAGTTTTTGTGTTAAATAATAAATTGAAAATAGGAGTAGGAACAATGTTTATTTTAAGAGTAAATCTAACATGTTAACATAGCTTTAAACGAACTTTTAAATACTTTTTAGTCAAATCTGTGAACAAACAGGCTTTGGAATTTTTTCATGTTGAAAGAATATGTGTGTTTTAATACCTCAGATAATTACTGAGAAATTAAATTATGAGAAAGACATTGAATAATAAGACGATTTTGTTTTAACTTAGTACTATTAATTTTTTGTGGAAGGCATTATAATACTATTACTTTAGCTCAAATTCTCATTTTATATTTTCATTGATGTGTGTTAATTGCTTAAGACAAATAATTGAAATTATTCTAAAAATCATATAAGATTAAATCAATAATGAAGGACATCATGACTTCTATTTTTCACTTCAGACCGTTGAAAACTAAATTATTGTTTAATTAGGTTTTAGTCCCTTAAGCCTTTTGGGCTTGTTTCTGTCTGCAGGTAGTTGTTTGTATGTATAAATTCACTGGTTCATTCTAGTGTGAAACAGGTCATTCTGGAACAGTGAGAAATGTTACTGAATTTCAAGCAGTTTTTTCTGCTCAAATGGCTCTTTTGAGAATGAAAAGGGCTTAGATTAGCACTTGTTTGAGGTTACTTCATTGTCAGAGCTAGAAACCTAATGCTAGTATGAATTGTCACCTGACTGTATATGCACTATAAAAAGTACAGTGTTGTAACCAAAATATTTGACTAGAATGATTTTAGAAGGATTAAAATGTCATGCAGTTTTGAGGTTTTTGTTTCGATTTTCAAAGAAAAGTACATGCCAATCTTTGACATTTCCATTTTCTGTGTTTTCTCCTGATTGTGACCTTCTAGTTTGTACTGCCTTTTGAAAAATTGAACCCATGTCGTCTGCATAATTAAACCTCTTACCTGAGTCCTGGTTCTGCCTCTCTTAATGTTAGAAGTCATTGTGCCTCATTTTGAAATGCATGGCAATTAAGTTTGTGCTTTTTATTTTATCAATATGAGCTTCTGTGTGCCTCTGCTGCCTGTGTTATTTGTTCATATGAATTTGAGAGTGGGAGGAGAGGATAGTAGACTACATGAGTGGATCTCTTTATTTCGGTCATTCTGTGCTCAGCATGAGCACCTCACGTCAGCATTTCTCATGAAGCTAGAGACAGACCTGAAAGACTAGGTGATATGCTATTTGTCATCCGATAAGCTGTCCTGTAAGCAAAAGCCTCTAGCCTCTCTATACCTAACAGAGAATATGGAAAGCAGATCAGGGACTCTGATGCAAGAAAGAATTTGAGAAATTTAAAATATTTTGAACTTTATTTTAGATTCAGAAGCTAATCTTAGGGAAAAGGTGATTTGCTATAAAGTACAAATTGTGCCAGTTGTACCAGTTGGCGTTTATTTTGCCAACGAATTAATTAAATGCTACTTATTCCTTATAGGACATGAAGATGCATCCAAGAAACATATTAGTAGCCGCATTACACACGTTCAAATACTAGATAAAGTGTACAGTGTTCTGTTCTCTTTTCTGTTTTTAGTTAGATGCAAAAAGATTCAGCTATACCAATTGGATTATTCATTTGGGCTACACTTATTCACTTAGAAGTTCTGAGTAATGACAACTACCATGTTGCTTACTTGTAAGATTTGGAGACTCTTTTGGCATCTTCAAACATGATACAGAAGAATAATCTGACTGCCTTTTCCCCAAGAAGTATCCTAAAAGCCTACCAAAATTAAGTAAAATCATAATGAAGAGCAAGTGAATAAGAGACTTTTGATGTCTTTCTGCACTATAATTACTGATTTCTTTTTACAATCTGTGTTATTTCAGTCATAACATTGGAATATTTGTAGAATTCTTTCATCTTTGTTTATTGTCATGGCTTTTTTGAAGGGAATGAAGGAGATGAAAAATTTGGTTGAGATGCCATCATCAGATCTCTACGTTAAAAAGTCTGATCTGGAAATTTGAGCATGAAGTCCTCTTTCCCACCCATTTCTGACTTAGAGAACTTGCAGAACCCAGTTTGTAAGATAGATTGCCTGTAGTAACATTTCAAATCTGTACAAATCTGAGGCTTTTTCCAGAAATAGGATGCTAAAAAGCTGAAGTATGAGGGTTTCAAGTTGACAGATTGAGATAACCGAAACTTTTAAAAACTACTTGGCTCCCTCAGATTACCTTAGTTTTGTTCTCATTTTTCAAGTCTTACTGACAGACATCAACACAATCAACACCAAATGTTCTAATCATCTGATGAGCTGAATTTGCCAATGACAACTTCAAGCTTCACTTGAATTTTATTTGATGTTGTAAAAGTAATTTTTAGGTTAAGACTAAAATGGAGAATTTCCATGGAAAACTGAATATTTGGCCATTCCAAATACTTGGTTAGGATAGACTCTAATTTGGACCTGAGCTGTAAGCAGACACAATTAATTTCTAGTTTACAGGTGGCACTTTTTAGCTCCATTTCTAGTTTCTATCCAATAAATGTGGTTTCAGAACTTAGCAGTTACTCAGATTTCTCTGCAGGGTACTGCATGGGATTTTTATTATCCCATTTCTCCAGCCAGTAACACAGAAATAATCTGGTGCAAACTTTGGGGCCGGGCTGAGAAGTTACCAGTATGAGTGTTATGTATATCCATTTCAAATACCAGGAATATGTTTTTGAAAGAAAAAGGAAGGAAACTGTCATTCTTCTCTACATCACACAAAACTATATGCTGTACTCTCTATATACTGTAGTATATAGTGTATAGTATATGTAACGTCTATTTCTTTGAAATTAGTCTTGATAGTATATGGGTTTTCATGTTCCATGGCCCATCCTATACTGCAGAGCAAGTTAAAAGTTATTTTTTTTTTAGGATAAAACTTTTATTTTCTAATTCAGTAGTTAAGTTTTTCCCCATTTATGCTGGGTGATACTGAAGTTCAAGAGAAAAGTAACTTGATGTAGTTCAAAAGACACTTCATAAATCAGAAGAATTAACTAGGAGCAGTACTACATTAGCACATTATAGCAGCGGCTGAGCTCTGCATAGAAAACACTGTCTCATATTCTCCTTGAGCTCCTGTGATTGGCCCTAACATTCGGCTTGCACTAAATGAGCTCTGGCTGAAGCTTGGCAGGAACCAGAGAATGTTGATACATGTTGTAATGAATAGCGGAACATGGAAAGGCTCAGCTGTGTTGACACAATGAATGTCTCAGTATGATGAGCTAAACATAAGTATTTTTTAAGGAGAAGTCTCTGGGTCTTGTAAATTGAGTCTTGGCCGGTGAACATTAGGTCTCTGTACACCTATTGAATTTATTTGTGGTATTTCATTCATAATTAAATGTTTAAAGCAAAGTTCTAAAGACGTTCTTGAATGCATCGTCCTTCAGCTGTGCCATGAAACAAGTTGTTGATGTAAGGATGACAGAGTCTTCTCACTTTATTTGATAGCATTCCTCAATTCAGTTCAGTTAAATTCAATTCAGTTCAGTTCACTTCAGGTCAATTCACATCAAAAGCTTTAAAAAACAGACTTGCTATACTGCCTACCTTTGCTACTACAAATTACCAATGAAATTTATGTATATTGGTATTATAGTGCTTACAAGTTCTGTAGTAAAAATGAAATTGGTAATTAAAATTTTAATGTACAGCACATTTATATCCTGAATAGCCCTGAATTTGCAGTCACACTTATAAACCCACCTCAGAATAAATTTGAAGAACCTGTCTTCTGACAGAAGTCTGCTGTATGAATGCAGAAAAATATGAAAGAGAAGTTATTGTCTAAGGTCCTGAAAACTGACCTGGCTATCATTTCTAGAATTCTCCTTGTTGAACATTTTCAGCGCTGTGCTTCTTGTTCTCTGAATGTAGTAACTTAGCAGTATAAGAGGTAATTGGGACAAAGGCAGGTTAATGAGTACAAGGCCTTTTACTGTGCATTTCAGAGGTGACTCACTGTTGTGTTTAGTGGTTCTGCAGTCATGTAATTGTTTGTGGAAAGTGTCAGTCTTAACTAGATCCTGCAAAACTCCCTAGATCTTAGAAAACATACTAAAATTATTTAAAGAAATATAAATCACTACTATGTTGAACTCTGAGCTAACTTCATGGTGGGGAGGAATTTGAATGTTTAGCAACTGTTCTTATTAGAAACAGTAATACTTCTTCATGAAATAGATACACTTTTACAAAATTTGCCAAATCTGTGTTCTCCAGAGCATTACTGTGTAAGGGGCTGAGGCATGGAAGTCATACAGATACAATTATATTGGTACATGCCACGAGAGTATTTTTCAGTTGAATAGGAAATGTTGCTGGACGTTATTGCTTTGAGCAAAACTGTATTTGCCTTGCGATGCTTGCTGCGTGAATTCTTTCAGTTGAACAATGGTCTAGACAAAGAAAAAATATGGTTTTATACTTTTTTTTCGATGTTGGAAAAATATATTAGTCAAATTTAGTGATCTTCCATGAATTTAACTTTCTAAATTGTACCTTGCAGCTTTCAAATTTTCTGAATTCTTGCCATTAATTTATTTTAATTTAGTGGAATAAGCTTGTAATATCTAAAGAAATATATGAAGAAGAACTTGTATACACTGTAGAGTGTCAACAGCCCATTAAATGCCTAATACCTAGTATTGCAGTTGAAATTCCATTGACACTGAAATCCTGCTTTCCTCTTTCCTTGGTCATTCTAAAACACAATGTTATAGCAGACTTCTCTCTTTGGCCTGTCTTCAACCTTCAGTCAATATGTCTTCATAAAATAGTGTTCTTAAAAGCAGCATGAGTTGATTATGGCCAAACTTTGTATTATCAGTAGCACTGATAACCCTCTAGGTTTTTTTGGAGTGAAACTGCCCCTTTGTAAGGTAATTTGCACAAGCTACGTATCACAAAAAGAAGAAATGAACGTTCTGTGTGTTCTGTGATCTTCCTTTGCGCTATAGTGCTTGCATGAGAAAATTGTGACTCGGTTATGATGCCTGTGTTTTATGTGAAGTATAAGAATAGATGAAGTACTTAGTAGGAGAGTACTGTGATTGGTTGAAAATGTAAAGCTGCCGAAAGTTGTTCTGACACATTTCTTTAATTGCAGTCAAGCAAAATTAGCGATGTTGGATCAGTACGATGCATGTTATGGGGGAATTTTTGGTCACACAAAGTGACATTCTTACAGACTTTGAATATTATCTTATTTAATTATTTGGAGACAAAAAAGTTACTAGAGTGAAGTTCCGTAGTGAATTTCTTTCCTTTTCGAAAGCTAAGTTTTTGTAAAAGTGAATGGAAAACCATGATTTTTTTCCAGTTTTTTGTAACATAAATTTATAAATGGCATTTGCAGAGATTAAACTGTTAGTTTAAAATATTGTGGAGTTCAAAAAAGATAGTTGGTTGCCCTATAATAAAAAAATGCCCTAGACTCAGTGTTGCAGTCTTTCCACATGTATGGTGGAAAAACATGTGCCTGACATGTTCATCTAAGAATGAAGAGCAATCAGTTTTGTGAACAATTTTCTTCATATAAAACCATTTTGTAAGTAGTACAGCTATTACTTGATTTTACTCATATTTTTCCTAACTATTTACCAAGTTCATAATTCTTACGCTTTGTAGAAGATTCGAACAGTCGCCAATGTGTATGTAATTAATTTTGTGCTTCAGAGAATCTAGAGATACTTTTAACTTGTTATGCAGGAGTGTGTTGTGGTTTGAGTCTCTTTAACTCAGTAGTCTCATGGCACTGAATTTGTATAGAATAATGAGTGAGGGAAAAGCACGTCTGAGTATTAGAGGTTAGTTTATCAAACCTGTGCTTTAATTATGTGAGTCAAGAGGATTTTTATAAATGTCTGTTATTGAATAGTTCCTTACAAAATCATGATCTATTTCTTCTAATTTACTCACCATTTCTGGGCTGCCTGTATGATTGTAACATGGAATTTAGGGGTAATAGGTAATACTAGTATACTGAGTTATTTGTGCATTCCGCTTTATCTAATAATCTGTTTTGTTATTGAATGCAAATGGACATTTTAATACTCATTTTAGGAGCACTGTATGTCTTCTTATGTCTTGCCTACTGATTCTGATTTCATGGTTTTTTAGATTACAGCAAACAATTCAAATGGGTCAGCTCATAGAGCATTGCAATTGCATCTAAAACAAACTTTAAGAGAGTGCATTTGCTTTTCCCATGCTACCTGCTCTTCTACAATGTGACTTCTGTATGCCCTGAGATGTTTAAAATAGAGACATTCTCAGAGTTTAGGATTTGAGAGCTTGTTGAACGTTATTACGATTAAATGTATTTGTCCTTTTGGTTTACAGGTCTCTCTGTATACGCACTTATTAATCAAAATGCAGCAACAGTGCTATATTGGAAGGTGTTTTAAGTTGTCAGTACAACACTGATGAAAAGTTGTGAAAATAATCCTGTAAGAAGTTAAAAGTAGACATAATTATTGAGGGGGGGACAGTGTGTGAATAGAAAATGACACACACTGTAGTGAGAGTATTTATAATATAAGAGTATAGAGTACTGCAAATTGTGTTTGTGGCTTTTCTCTAACTTGCAAGATGAGTTTCATATTCAAATTCAAAGCATCTGTTTTTTACCATCTTATATCAGTGAGTTCTATTTACGTCTTTCATACTCTTTCTTACTGTGTCAGATACATTTAAAAAAACCAAACAACTGGCATGCTCTTTTACTTTGTTATAGAACAGGACATCAGTTCTAGGAAACAACACAAACTTTTTGCACTTGCATTATTCAGATTGTATCTGTTTAAAGTATAACAGTAACAAATTGCTATATAGTAGGAGGATAAATGGAAAAATAGGTTGAAAATTTTTTAGTCTTACTTCAGCTGTTTATGGCTTTAGTTGAAGATGGTTGTTAGCTGCATTTATTTATTTTTTCTTCTAAGTTATATTTTAAAATATAGTTCGGTCCATCAATAATCGAATCACAGAATCATTTAGGTTGGAAAAGACCTTTAAGATCATCAAGTTCACCTGTAAAACTAACACTGACAAGTCCACCACTAAACCGTGTCCTGGAGTGCCACATCCACACGTCTTTTAAATACCACCAGGGATGATGACACAGCCACTTCCTGGACAGCATGTTCTGATGCCTGACAGCCCTTTCAGTAAAGAAATTTTTGCTAATATCCAATTTAAACCTCCCCTGGTGAAACTTGAGGCCGTTTCCTCTTGTTGTATTGCTAGTTACTTGGGAGAAGAGACTGACACCCACCTCTCTACAACCTCCTTTCAAGTAGTTGTAGAGAGCAATAAGGTCTCCCTCTCCTCTTCTCCAGACTAAACAACCCCAGTTCCCTCAGCCACTTCTCACAAGACCTGTTCTCTAGACCCTTCACCAGCTTCATTGCCCTTCTCTGGACACGTTCCAGCACCTCAGTGTCTTTCTTGTAATGAGGGGCCCAAAACTGCACACAGTATTCGAGGTGCAGCCTCACCAGTGGCAAGTACAGGGGCATGATCACTTCCCTGCTCCTGCTGGCCACACTATTTGTGATACAGGCCAGAATGCTGTTGGCCTTCTTGGCCACCTGGGCACACTGCTGGCTCATGTTCAGCTGGCTGTCGACCAGCACCCCCAGATCCTATTCTGCCAGGCAGCTTTCCAGCCACTCATCCCCAAGCCTATAGTGTTGCATGGGGTTGTTGTGACCATGTGTTACCGTTCTTATTCCAGTGAAATGCTTCAAGATAACAATTACTCTACTGAATTTTAAAAAAAAAAAAAAAAAAAAAAAATATTTGGGTTTTAGAAGACTCATTTTGCCAGTGTACTTCAAAACTGGAAAATAGTTTCAACATAATTCAAACTTTTCAGGCTTTCCTTTTAGGAAATACTTTTTCTTCAAATGTCAATGCAAGTTACGTTACTTCATTAAATGTGCTCTTACCATCTAGTTTACTGTACCTCCTGCAAAAAGATTAAATCTTCCATCTATATGGGTGCAGTAAACACAGTTAAGGACTCCTAAAAGCGTATTTCAAGTTCAACTTGGAGCAGGTTATTTCCCCTCTTGTTTCCATGAAAGAGACAACATAGGTTAGCTGTGCCTCAGTGTGTGATAGACACGAGATATCTCTCCCTCCCTTGCCAGAATAATTTGAAGTAGATAAATGAGTAGAAAGGGCAGTATTCCGTCACTGGATTCCAGTGGAGAAATTACAGAATATAGAGACAATATCTGTGCTGTACAGATACATTTGATTTTGTAATTATTTTTACTGTGTCTGTTTTTTATGTTTCAAGTATACATCAAGGTAGATGAACAACAGAAGACATTATAATATGGGCAGAAGAAATGCTATCACATGCAGAGTTTTAAGGAGTAGTGGTAGTGAGTGACCACAAGTCAAGAACGTTTTCATAACACTTACTGAAGTGATTGAAAATACATAAGGGGACATAGAATCATAGAATCATTCAAGTTGGAAAAGAACTTTGAGATCATCGAGTCCAACCATCAACCCTGCTCTAGCAAGTACACCCCTAAGCGTATCATGTGAGCATATAATCCGTTGTAACCTGGTACAATGATACTTAAGAATATAATTTTATTTCTCTGTTAAAAAATTGTTATAGCAAGTGGATGAGATTGCAAGCTTAGTCACAGTTATTAATTATACTAAATTTTCACTTTTAATTAGAGTAGGTCTTTTGAGACTGAACCTTTTACCATTAAGCTGTTTGAAACCTATGAGATAAAAAGGGAAGAGTTCTTGCAGAATATTATTTACATTATTTTAATTAATGATTATAATCTCCATGGTCATTTTTGAAAAAGACCATTTAATCCCTTAACCAGTTTTCATGACTTGCATTTTGCAAAAAACATGTAAGCCCTGCAGGCTTATTATCTCTCATTTTTTTCAAACCAAACTTATTTTTAGAGTATTTTATTTTATTCCTACTCAAAGTCCTATTTCTTGTCATAACACCTTTTCTCAGCAGAGTGAACTGATTGGTAGAAAAGTAAAGTTTGCTTCCTTTTGCCAAGACAGAACATAGCCCTTGGCAAGGTTACCTTTGAAAACAGTTTTTCATGCAGAGACTGTGTACAAGCACTATTGCTGTTGCCAAGATCCTCTGACTAATGAAGGGCCAGAGTGATACTGTATTCTTTCTCGTTGCTGGCGGCACGTACATGCAGCATTTCTTCTGAGAAAAGGCACTCTAGTTTTTCAAACAAAGGGTAGAAGTTTAACCTTCTAGGAGGAAGGTCACTGTTAGTTTTTATTGATAACATAGAAGAAAGCAATTATATAGCAATATGAAAGATAAATTTTGTGGCAAGCCAAAACTCTTAAAAACAATGAGTTTTCAAACGTTTTTTTAACAATAATCAGTTTGAAAACTTTGATCTTTATAATAAAGTTACATCTTTGAATCTCAGACCAGGCTTATGCTTAGTGTTCCATATTGATGATTTGGGGAACCGATTCCTGAGTAGGAGGGATTAGCATATAGACTGAATTTAAAGGTCAGAACTTCAGAAGCTCACTTACAGATTAATTTTTTTCTTTTTTCCACTTAATGGAAAAATGTATAGAAAAAAGATGGAATATTCCTATTAGTACCAATTGTGTTTAGAAGCCCTGGCTATTACTAAAATTCTGTTTTTTCCAATCTGTGCAGCAAATAATCTTTTCTGTGACATGGAATGAATACTCAGGTATCTTCAACTTCAACTAAAAATCTTCAAGATTTTTAAATAAAAGCTTCCAGTAAAATATTTTAAATGGATAGGCTGTAATCTATGAGGGAGACAGGAACTTTGAAGTAAAATTTTAATTAAAATACTAAGTGTCTCACAGATGTAGAAATATAGAGTTAGTATATATTCTAGCAAAAAAGGAGCAAATGAAAATAAGATGAGGGAAGTTACTTGAGGTGACAAAACTAGTAGATACTCTACAGATGTTCTCAGTTAATAAAAGACCTTAACTCTCAGAATGTTATTAGTGAACTTCTTGTCTATTGCAATTCTTAAGAAACCATAGTAGTCCATTCGCATGGAGCACTCATCAAGGTGATGGCCTTAGTCAAATTAGCAGCAGCACTCAGAATGATTAGAATTGGCTGCATATTAACAGCAATTGAACTGTCTTTTTATAACTAGTCTTTTCCCAGACTGTTAACTAATTTTGAGGGAAAACTCCTGTGTTTTATGTGTCAGATTACACCTAGCTGGTTGCACGAGACATTGTTTTATCTTTTTTTTTTCTGATATCATTATATGTTAGAAAAATCTTTTTCTTTTTTCATTGTCCGGAGTGTACCTCAGCTTATTTTGATTCTAATAATTTATAATAACTTACTTTCATTGCAAACACATTTTTTTAAGTAAACAAAGCATCCCTGTTATGTATCTTAACCTTAAATAATAATCGTGCTTTGAATGTACTCTTAACATTGTTTTTTATAAAGGATTCTTTGCTTTTGTTTTTGTAAATTGAAATCTCACTTTTTAATTAAACATCAGCGCTGAGGAATTCCCATGAGATCTAATTTCAATATTGCATCTCTTCAAGTGACTAGAGATGCTGTCATTTTTGCTTTCAGATACAGATTCACTCGCTCTCTGGCTTGTCACAGAGAAGCAGTGCAATGGACAGACAAGCTAAAGTTTTTGCCTTCCTTTAAATTGCCAGCATAGTGAAGGTGTAAACATCATATCATGCCCAGCTTGCATTTATAGATAAACAGTGAAATTAACTGAAAACAAGATTTTATCATCTTTGAGAAATGGTCACCACCACTCACTATTCCTGTGGGAATACGCTTTAAGAGATATTAGAGGACAAAAAGGCATGCTAATAGAGACAGCAATAATCCTTCTTACCAGGGCAAGTCTGTGGCTGCAATCCTGTTGAAAACAATAGTATATGTCATAACAAATCTGAAAGAGGTCAGCTCCTTAAACTCTAAGAATCTAGTGCTTTTGAACTTGAGTTCTCCCTTTTCTATTACTTTTTAACAGGCCTTTCTGTATGGGAAATTTGAAATGTCCTATGCTGTTCTGTTAGCATTACTGGAGACCACAAAGATCTCATTGAATGGTATTCATAAATGTGTACTGTTGTTCTGTCTGTCCTGGAGAGGTTAATATCTCAGTACCTCAAATGTGGTTAGCCACTACTGAGAAAGTCCTCCAGAGGGAAACTCAAAGCTCAAAGCTATCCTTGATAGTCAGTCTCTCTCCCTTACCTCTTACTGCTTATAAAGAGTCCACAAAGCTTGGCCTCACTGAAGTTAAGGTTGTGAATATCCCTCATGATACTCCTATTCTTGCAGAACTGATAATCAAAGTTTTTTTAACAAAACACCGTAAGGTGCCTATTTCACAATTCATAACATTGCTTACATACTCATTTTATGTAGCTTGTAATTTTGTGGAAGATGTGGTAAAATTTGCCGTTGTAATAGAATTTGAACCCATGTTTTTAGATGCAAAGTGAATGCAACCCTTATTAAGAAGTTGCAGGATACCGTTTTTCTTTCTTCAGGCTTGTCATTTGTTCTTTCAAAACAAGCAACATCTCTTGTTCTAATTAAATAAAAGTATTTAATAACAAGGTCACAGATTGGCTGTTGTATTTAGGACTTCATTGAACCATGTGCCATTGGTTTGAAACTCTTCTATGTTAACTTGACATGTACATACCACAAACTGAGTTAAGCATGTCTAAAATAATTTTGAAGCTTCTTTTCTGTGCTGGTATTGATCCTTCTAATTAAATTGACTAGGTCTTGACTAGCAGGATAGTTAGTTCTTCCTTTCAGGTTTTTTTTTTTGATAGAAATTGCTATATATTTTCAAAATCGGTACATTTCCTTGCTTCATCATCAGTGGTGCAGCAGACATGTAGTGCTTGCTTACAATGAGTCATATATATTCTGTTATGTGTATAAAAAGTGTACTGTAAAACCTTGAGCTTAATATCAGTATCTTGACTTCAGATTTTAATTGGATGTCTACTCTTGGGGCATGAGGCTGAAGTGAACAACACTGTAGGACCAACACTGTTTCTTGAGCAAAATTAATTAATCTTTCTCCAGTTTTCTTAAGTCACTTCTGAGTAATTGTTGTCTAAATTGGACCCATTGTTATAGCTGTGAGATAACAAGGTGCCATATGTTATTGTATAACATACGATGTGCCACACACTTGATAATTCTCAAACCTAATGTGGTAACTGATAAAAACTCTGCATTAGTTAAAACAAATAGCAGGATGAGTTGATTATGTAGTTCCAGTCATTTAATTATATAATAAATTTTGTCACTAAATGTTTATGGCGGTAGTTTTATGTTTTTGATAAGTTTTCTTATACTGAGTACACCACACAACGAGTTTTTACCAATCTGGAATGCCAGTAACTACCTAAAAGATATTTCCCCATCAGCCCTACACCACAAAAATAAATATGTGCAATCCTAACAGAGAATCATAGAATAATTTAGGTTGGAAAAGACCTCTAAGGTCACCAAGTCCAACCATCAACCCAACCATCAACCACCATGCCCACGGAACCATGTCCTGAAGTACCACATCAACATTTTTTGAACACCTTCAGAGATGGTGACTCCACCACTTCGCTGGGCAGCCTGTTCCAATATTTGACAACCCTTTTGGTAAAGAAATTTTTCCTAATGTCCAATCTAAACCTCCTCTGGCACAGCTTGAGGACATTTCCTCTTGTCCTATCACTTGTTACTTGGGAGAAGAGACTGACCCCCATCTCACTACAAGCTCCTCTCAGGTAGTTGTAGAGAGCAATAACGTCTCCCCTCAGCCTCCTCTTCTCCAGACTAAATAAGCCCAGTTCCCTCAGCCGATCCTTATAAGACCTGTTCTCCAGGCCCTTCACCAGCTTCGTTGCCCTTCTCTGGACACATCCAGCACCTCAATGTCTTTCTTGTAATGAGGGGCCCAAAACTGCACACAGTATTCGAGGTGTGGCCTCACCAGTGGCAAGTACAGGGGCATGATCACTTCCCTACTCCTTCTTACCACACTATTTGTGATACAGGCCAGAATGCTGTTGGCCTTCTTGGCCACCTGGGCACACTGCTGGCTCATGTTCAGGGCGTTGACCAATACCCCCAGGTCCTTTTCCAGCCACTCGTCCCCAAGCCTGTAGCGCTGCATAGGCTTGTTGTGACCAAAGTGCAGGACCCGGCACTTGGCCTTGTTGAACCTCATACAATTGGCCTCAGCCCATTGATCCAGCCTGTCCAGATCCCTCTGCAGAGCCTCTCTACCCTCGAGCAGATCAACACTCCCACCCAATTTGGAGTCATCTGCAAACTTACTGAGGGAGCACTCAATCCACTCACCCAGATCACCAATAAAGATATTAAACAAGACTGGCCCCAAAACTCTGCGCTGGGGGACACCACTTGTGACTGTCCGCCAGTGCATTTAACTCCGTTCACCACAACTCTCTGTGCTCAACTGTCCAGCCAATTTTTTTACCAAGCTTAGAATGCACCTGTCTAGGCCATGAGCCACCAGCTTTCCTAGGAGAATGCTGTGGGTGACAGTGTCAAAAGCTTTACTAAGGTCCAGGTAGGTGACACCCACAGCCTTCCCCTCATCAACTAGGCAGGTCACCTGGCCATATAAGGCGATCTGCTAGGCAAGCAGGACCTGCCTTTTAAATCCTTTGGAAACTGGTTAGTTTGTTAGTTTGGTACTATGCAGAAATTACTTACCTTCATGTTGTAGACAAGAAGTTGACCATGAGCCACCAGTGTGCCCTTGTGGCCAAGAAGGCCAGTGGTATCTTGGCTTACAGTAAGAAGAGTGTGGCCAGCAGGTCGAAGAAGGTTATCCTCCCACTCTACTCTGCCCTGATGAGGCCACATCTGAAGTACTGTGTCCAGTTCTGGGCCCCCCAGTTCAAGAAGGACAGGGAGCTACTGGAGAGAGTCCAGCAGAGGGCTGTGAATAGAGGACTGAAGCATCTCTTCTATGAGGAAAGGCTGAGAGACCTGGAGCTCTTTAGCCTGGAGAAGAGAAGGCTGAGAGAGGACTGTCACGATCTGATCTAATGGTGGAACAATTTGGCAGAAGTTAAACCCCCTTGCTCTCTAACTGACCTCAGGTAATCCTGGGTGGCTAGGGGCAGCTGAGCTTAACTCCTGAATGATGCTCAATTAGATGTTTTATCGTGACAGGTTCACGATTCTTGGAAACAGAACAAAGACTCAAACCAAGTCAAGTGCTAACTTGTTTTATTGAACTATCAATGTTCACATGAAGAAGAAGAGAGAAAAAGAGAATAAGAAAAAGAAAAGGAGAGGAGAGAGAGAGGGAAAGAGACAGTTGCCAAGATAGCTACCACATATCTTGGGTGTCCCGTCGATCCGATGAGTCTTTAGGGTCTTCGTGTCTTTGATGTCCAGTGGCGAAGGTATCTGTCCACAGCAAAAGATGAAAGAGAGGGCCAGCCCCTGTTCTTCACAGCTTCTGCCCTTTTACAGTGATGTCTCACTCCATATTTGGAATTAGTTTACATGTCCACACCTCATACCTGCTGGTGGGAAGCATCTCAGTACTTTCCTGGAATTTTGTGGAGGGTCTGAGCCTCTGATCCTGGGTCTAGGGCATGCTCAGTGGGTTGTGGACTACATGCTTGGGGTCAGGCATGGTGTGCACCTGTCGTCTGTTATTCTTGGGGCAGGGAGAGGCCTGTTGCTGTGGTAGCAAAGTCTTGCAATTAGGAGGGGCTGTCACCAATGTTGAGGCATACATATAGACAAATTGATTTTTCCTTTTAGTCTCTTACAGGGACCTTATCAATGCTTATAGATACCTGAAGGGTGGGTGTCAAGAGGATGGGGCCAGGCTCTTTTCAGCGGTGCCCAGTGATAGGGCAAAGGGCAACAGTCACAAACGATCACAGGAAGTTCTGCCTCAATATGAGGAAAAATTTCTTTACATTGAGGGTGACAGAGCACTGGAACAGGATGCCCAGGGAGGTTGTGGAGTCTCCTTCCCTGGAGATATTCAAAACCCACCTGGACACAGTCATGCATGACCTGCTGTAAGTGAACCTGCTTTGGCAGGGGGATTAGACTAGATGATCTCCAGAGGTCCCTTCCAACCCCTACCGTTCTGTGTGATTCTGTGGATCTGTGTCATCTCTCCACTCACAAGTTGAGGTATGACCATCTCAGGTTCAAACTGTATCTCGTCTGTCACTTATTTAACATAACCTAAGATTTGGACCACTGAAATTACTCAAGTAATTACTCAGTTGATGAGGAATTCCTTATGTAAGATTGATGGTCTGTCCTTGGATAGTCACTGGCTCAATTTTTACAAATCCCTTCTTGATGCTTCTCTGACAAATTCGAAACTCTTAGCTTTTACAGTTTCATTATATTATAGTATAAATGTATGCATGAGCCGATACTCTTTCAGCTATTCACTTGCTTATCTAGTGACATTGTTTACTCTAACATGGCAAATATATGACTTGGAATAAGTTGTAGCAGTCTAACTGGAAAACCCAAGCAACAGAAATAAAAACCCTAGTTATTTTGTTCCTTATTTTACACTTTAAAATACGGAAGCAATGCCTGTAGCCCTTTCTTCTTTTACATATTTTAACATTTTCTGCAAACTTATTTAACATAATACGTTTGAAAACTGAGGCAGCCAGTTAAACTGACATTTGCAATGGCCAGGTCATTGTTCTGAATTTAATACGGAATTGTAGAAAAGTCTGTGCAGCAAGGGTCTATGAGGATCACCTAGTCCTACCTGCTTCTGAAAGCAGGGCCTTAGTTAGGTTATCAAGGGCCCCGTCAATCCAAGTCTTGAGTATGTCTACTGGGGAGATTCCACCACTTTTGGGAAACCTACTCCAATATTAAAGTCCTCTCAGGGTTGTCTTAGTCTCTTCCCAGTGGAAGACTGAAAAAAATATACAGGAAGGAGAGTGGAAACTGTGAGTTTTATCTCATTCCCCACCCTTCCCCTACCCACCTCTCCACCGAAAGAAAAGTCAAGTCCTAAATTACAAAACAATTAGTTAAAACACATTCTAGAGGAAGAAAGTTGTTTTAATATTTCATTGGACTCTGATTGAAATTGCAGCTAAGAACTGGAGCTTGCATGTTGGTTTAGTCCTTTATGTCATCAGTGAAAAGTTCAATCATACTTTCTGTCATCTTTTAATTGTTAGTAATTCATCAAAGAAAAATCACTGCTCTGAACTTTGAAGAGCAGTTTGTCGAGGAATTTGCAGAGATGTTGCCAATTTAAAACAGTATTGAATGCCTCCTGTTGAAAAAGTAGTTATTAGGTCTTTTATCATTGGGTTTACAGGGCAGCCAAAAATACTAATAAATTTTTAAAAACATAGGTCATAAAAACTATTATTTTTACACTTCATGTTGTTCGAACACAATTTCTTATTGCTAATCATATAATAACAAATACAGCTTTCGACCAAGTCTAACTTAATATTTAGTTATCAACAAAAGTCTAATTCTGTGGTTTTTTACAGAAAGAACTACTGTCTGAAGATTTAATCTTTTAAACTTTCATCATGCAGAGTAGGATACCAATAAACTTACTAATATTAAAGATAATTTGACCATAACTTTGCACTCTTGCTTATATTGTATCTTACGTTTTCAATTTATAAGTTGTTTTTTAGAGTGAAAATCCATTTCTTCCGTGTTTTAATCGTCATAGATATTTCTTTACCTAATGAAGCAATACTTATACATTTTTTGTTGTTTTTAAACCTCATTTTATAAAAGAAAATAAGTTTTTAGAGTTGCAAGAAAAATGCTACTAATGCAGCTGGTATTCAATAACTCATTTAGAAGAGTTTCATTCTTGAGCACTTTTGTTTTAGAAACCATTTGCTTTTACATGGCATTCTCAAGTGGAATATTAGCCATTGCTCAAGTATTTGTAAAACAGTCTTTATGCTTAGAACAATTTAACGTTACTTTTGAAAGATGTTTTGTTTTTTAAAAGAAAATTGCTTGTTAAGAAGTAGAGTTTTTATAACTTACCAGTCTTCCTATTCAATAATTTATTTACTGCACTAAACTATAACAAAAGTTTATTAATGAAGGCGTTGGTTGATTTTATAAGCTTCTCTGTAAATAATCATCACATGTAGAAGACCTTGATCTGAACGTTTATTTATACCATTCTAGCTTAACGCTTCATAAGCGCTCTCTCCATAATGTTTTCTGAGGATTCTTATTGAAAAGCTGCTTTTATTGCAGATTGGATCCCTGCTGTGCTTCCACATTTTGGCAGTATCTTTTAAAGAGATTTTTCACAAGGTAACTGAACAAGGCCTGACTAATCAAGTCCCATTTGTGATGCTGCTTCTAAAACAAAGTATATACAGCTCTGAAAGCTTGTTCTGACCTCCTAATCTCCAGATAAATTCTCATGCATTTATGTTAAAATTTTCTGGAAACTCTGCACTTCCTTTTTAAAGCTTGTTGATCCCTTATCTTCATAAGGTGGTCTTACAAGATTTTGTATAATGAAATGGCTCACTACCACAAATTTTCAGCTAATTCTTCATACTTTAGCATCACAGCGCTATGCTGGTCTTCTTCAGCCTACTACTGTTGTACTCCTATATTAAAATAAGTGCAGTATCTTCTAGTGTGCTCTCCACAGCACCGCTGATGTACCTTATTGTGTTGCTTTCTCAAATAAAACCTATTGAGAGCAGCCCAGTCATCAGTGTTTTCTCCCTGCAGCTAGTTTTAGCTTGAATTTATGTATAAATCTGAGGGGCAGACTCAGGGAAAAACTTCAGTGTCTTCAGTAGTCAATCAGAGGACAGCAGTTGAGGCCAGTGGGCAGCAGGAGCTTAGGATCTGCAGCTGCAGTATATGAGCAGGCAAAAATAAGTGTGAAGTTAATAAAAGTACTGGATATTTTGCATTGGATAGGCTACTCATCAGGAAATGAAAGGCAGGAGAAAAGAGGTTTGGGAGTAGTAACCACTGGGTGAGACTGGCTGTTGGGCTCTGACCTGATTTAGGGCCTTACTCTTAAAGGCAAATTCAGACCAAGGGGTTGGAAGGATTGGAGAGCTCAGATTAATGCTTAGACAGTTTTCTTGTGGTGAGGTCTGTGCTAAAGGATCCAGGTAGAATGAATATGGGAGTCACTTAGCTGAGCTGTATAGAGTTGTGTCTCTCGCTTAACTGCAGGTGGGCATTCTGTTGGTATGTTAACACTGCATGAAAGCCTTGCCTACCTGTCAGTTTTAACTTGTGATGTGTGATAGTGCTAAAATAAGTCTTAATCTAGATGCTCATTCCGTATGTTCTTGTATGGTACATAAAAGAAAAGCTTACAGAGCAGAACAAGAAAGGCCTGCTTACAATGTTTTCTCTGCCGTTTTATACCTTGCTGTATTACTCGTCTCTTTCCTGCCTCACATGTTTCTGTTGAATTCTCTCATCCTTCCTCCTCTGCTTCCTAAACTTTATGCTACAGCAACATGAGTGGTTAAAAAACCCCAACAGACATGGGAATGTTTCTACATGTTTTATCATTTTCCCAGCACAACACAGTGATTGTGGAAGTCTTTTACAAATGTGAAGTGACGGAGGCCAAAACACCGATACCTCTTCAGAAGCAGCATAATGTTCTGGTGACATCTGCCAGATTACAACAGTGTTCAGAGGTTTTCAGAACCATATGTGTGTAGACTGCCACAGAGCCTTAGAAAACGAGACTTGAAATTCATCTCTGGTTGGAAGTATCGTGATGGGTCTGGATCTGTCCTGTTCTTAAAAATTCCCTTCCTGGAGATTTCACATTATTCCTAGACAATCTATTGCACTGTCTTATGTTCTCACCAGTGGAAAGCTTATTTTAACATATAAACTAAGTATTTCTTGCTGTGACTCAAGACCACCTCACCATTGATCGAAAGCGGAGAGTACAGTATATCCTGTTCCTGTTTGCAGGGCTTGGAATGGATGAGTGTGTTTAAGTCACCTCTTCCCAAAAACTCCAGTTTCGGTCCTTGCAGATCATGATTTCTAGACTTTTGATCACTCTTCCTGCTTTTCTCTCATCTCTAGAGCAATTGGTCCACAACGTTCTTGAAGTACAGGGCTGCAGATTTGCTATGATACTCTTTATCAGCAGCACTGAATAAAGAGAAAGAATTAGTTCACAAGTCTTAAAAGCTGTATTGTTCAGGTTACACAATCTTACAGGATGATTACCTGTTTTACAACATCCTGGTATTCATTCATCTTAGTTATATTTTACACATTTTTTTCAAGTTATTCCCTACTCTCTATTTGCTCTGTTGATTATTCTGTAGTAGATATAATTATGAGACCTATGTAGATTTGACTACTGCTGAACAGAGGACTTTACACTTGTCTTCTTTGAATTTCATCGTATTTTTTAATAATTTCTGTAACTGCTTGCTTTCATTCTGAATTCTAATTCAGCCATCCAAACTGCTTTTTGATTTAGAGAGGATACGTTTTAGTGCATCATCCAGGTCAGTCTGAGGCTCTGTTATTGTTGTAATTGAGTTAGCCAACTGGTCATAGGTGATTCCTTTAGTGAGGTCTGAAGTAAGAAGGGCATGTAATTCTGGGCTTTCAGCATCACATGTTGACAGATTTCCTTAGCTATTGAATGATGTAGCAATCCTTTACCAGGTCTTTCTGTAACTACTAAGCATACTTAGGTCATAATTTCTGTTGCTCTTTGTTGCTTGCTAGTTTTGTTCAGTTTGTGCCTGATCCTTTCTGATTGTCAGTCTATTATGCTTACTCATTTGATGCAGTATCCAGTTCTATTTAATCACTTCTGAGTTCAAGATCATTGAAGAGTTAGGCAAGGCTTTTTCTCGCTATTCTTCCTCATTCTGATAAATTGTTCTTGTTTGACCAGTAGTTTTATTTCCCTAATGATTGGAAAGAAAGAAGGAAAATGAGAAAGGAGACCCGTTAGTTTGAAACTTGGAATACTTTGAATATAACCAGTTCATATTGACTTTGATTTGACCTGTTATTTCATAATCACTTTCATTAGTTTGTCTTTGTCTCAGCCCTGTAGTTAAAATGTGTCATAAAAAGTCTCAGTTCTAGTTGCCTCCTTTATCAAAAATAGCCACAAAAACATTACAAAACATTTGGAAATTATCTGTTGTCTTCTGCAATTGACTGAATTCTCAGGTTTCCTAGTTCAGATCATCCTTCTCATAAAAAGACCCATTTATGCTGTTGCTCTCGAGAAAGTTCTTCTCATGAAAATTCAAAGTCCTTGCCCAGTCTGTACTTCAGAAGGTTTCAACTGAATAGTCCTCATTATAGCTAGTGTTACTTTTTTTTTTTTTTTTCAGTAACATTAAATATTTTTAGAATTTGGAAATTGCTTATATCTTAGAAGCTCAAACCATTTTATTCAGGGGAAAAAAAAGTGTGTATGTCCACAGTTACTGCCCTAACTTTTTATATGCTTTTAAAACCATTTAAGATACAGCATAAGATAATACCATAGCTTACTACATGCATACTTTTAATTGTAGCTCTCTTATTTTCTTCATAACCAGTGAAAAATCAGTAATTAATAGCCTATCTTAGCATGATGATTAACCTTAAGCAACTAAGAATGTGGCATCTTACTCAAGTTAGCAGAGAGTTCTTGATGAGGCTGGTCTTGCTAATGGAATCTATATTAAATACTAATTAAATAATTGTGTGAGATGGCCCTAATATTACAAAAATACAGCTAGGAAGCTCCTTTTGATTCCAGCATTAGTGAAGGGTAATAATTTTACATCTCCATAAGAAAAGCATTATTCATCTTTAACATAGTTTGTGTGTTAATGCGTTTTATTTTTCATGTAGGAGTAAATATAATAATTATCTCCTAAATAATAAAAGATTTTTTTTTTCTGTTAAAAGACTGTAGATAAATTTTTATCCTCACAGATGATTTCATAATAAAATTTCTACTGGCATTTCTCAGCCTAACATAGTGCACTCAGTGGTTATTTTGCCAGGGTTCTATTGTAGTGGCAAAAAAATTTCTTATGATACATAATCTGTATTTACTTGCTTTGAGAAGAAACTTCATCAGGTCTTTGTGAAACAATGTCCTGGAGAAAAATGCCATTTGAGTTTTAAATTTAAAATACCTATGTAAAAGAATATTCCACCTGAATCTTATAATAAGACTTTTTAAAATGCCCTTATTTACGAGAATATTTTCAATATATATATCCAGATACAAACCAGTTGTTTTTAAGTGGAAATAGTTAATTATTGAAGAGTTTCTGCCATTATGTAATAATGGATTGTTGAATTTAGAGGCAGTTTATGTTATGAAAAGGGTATCCTCAGGATGTTTTATGTACTACAAAGCATGGAATGAAATTATCAATTAAATAGAACCATTACGTGTGCCTTAGTCACACAGTAAAACTGATCTAACTCAGTTACAGTATGATATTTTTCTGTGCTGTTATTTAAGGTAGTGCAAGTTCCATCTTGTTAAGCTTTGTGAAATTAAGAATGAGAAACTACAGAGACTGGATTTTAGAAATTCGTTTAATGTAAAATTTGGACTGTTTACAGTTTTAAAATACTGCAAAGCACTAAAAATGCGTCTATATATATAAACACTGTATATTCTTGTATGTATGTACAAAAGCGGAAATTTAAAACAGTGGCCAGTGGACTGCCAGTGGTTCTACATACTTCTGCTGCCTGCTTTCTGAAGGAACTTTTTTGTCTGTTGCTGACACCATCCCTCTCAGAGAAATTGCTTCCCAGGTACGCAGCTTGGGAGGATCACTAGTAAGGCAGGAGGGGATGTTACAGAGTGGTACTGCAGCATTGCAGCCTGTGTGAACAGCACTCTTTCTGCTGCAGGGTGCAGAACAGGGCTCCGTCCTGCGTCACTGCCTGCAGCAGTCGTGGTGTAGCAACTCCGGACCTCTGTGAGATGCCTTTAGCACAATGAGGAGACACCATGCCACAGGCTAGTTATCCCCAGCTCCCTGGACCTGCAGTGGCAGCTGAGGCACTGCAGTCACAGTGACACTGTGGTGCCATGCTCTTGCTTGCAGCGAGGATGCAAGACAGAGGCTAATGGGAATGAACTGGTACATTTGTGCCGGTTCAGATTTCCACGCTACAGTCAACAACGATAGTGAGTTTTATCTGGAGGTCTAAATGTATTATCACTGTCTTTTCCTTTCCAGAAACATTTTTGCTTACTTTGAAAGCAAATACAATATTTTCATACTGTTATTTTATACTGCTTCTAAGTTTATTGCTAGCCTTAGAGATCATGCAGAGGTCAGGTATTTGGCCTGGGAGCATAAAACTTGGATGGTGAATCTGATAGATAGGCTAGGATAAAATGTACAGAAGAACAGCAGGGCACAGGAAGAATTTTTGTTTATTCATCTGTCATGATGATTCAAATAGCTTCAGTGTACTGAATAACTTTAATATATTCTGGTGTAACTATATCATAGAATCACAGAATCACAGAATGTTAGGGGTTGGAAGGGACCTCGAAAGATCATTTAGTCCAACCCCACTGCCAGAGCAGGACCACCTAGAGTAGGGCAGACAGGAACATGTCCAGGCAGGTTTTGAATGTCTCCAGAGAGGAGACTTCACAACCTCTCTGGGCAGCCTGTTCCAGGGTTCTGCCACCCTCACAGTGAAAAAGTTTTTCCTTATTTTAACGTGGAATCTTATGTATGTTAATGTGGAACATAGGTATGTGTTTGTCAGGAGGCGAAACAACCCTGTGAACTAAGAAAAACTTGTCTCAATTAGGCTGTAAGAATTTGTGTTGAGCTTTTAATGGAGAAGATCAAGTTCAGTGATGCTGTTAGTGAAGGGACAGAGGTATCCCAAGCTGCTGTCAGCATAGGCAGGCAGGCTGGCACAACATGGTCCTGCTAGTCACAGGTGTACCAGCTTCTCCCTCAGGGCTTCAGAGCTGTGCTTTCAGTCTCCCTGCCCTCCTTTCCTCCACTTTGTAATGAGTTTAACCTAGTACCTCCTGCCTGTGTGATACAACCACACCGGGTCAGTGTCATGCCTATCTTGTGCTAAGGCGGTCTTTAGAGTTTCTGTGGAACAGTGGTGTAGGAAGCAGTCTTCCTTTCATCCCTCTTTAAAGCTTCAAGGTCTAAAGCCTTGCTTTGAAGAGAATCCACACTGAGGCTCTTAGTGGGTTGTGGTGTTCGTGCGACAAAACTAGCAAGAAACAGGAAAAAAAAAAGTTTTAAAAAATTATTTGAATTATTATAAATAGCATGATGGAGGGCAGAATCCCTGTGTTTATTATTGTGTGCCATAGGTGCACAATAATAAACAAAATATAATTATGGAAATCTTAATGTAATATTAACTATGTAGTTGCATTTATTTTGTACTGTAGCATAATTTTGTATTTAGAAACTCCTTCAGAGACATTGCCTTCAAACCTTTAAATTTTTATACACATTGAAGTTAAAAAGAAAAAGAATTTATTTCTGTAGTTATTAAATTTATAATGCTTCAGGCATGCCTGGAACTTCCCATATCACTGTCTCATAAGTATATAGTATTGATCTATAGCAATAAAAAAGGAAAAATAGGTTAATACCATTTTCTCTGGTTGAAGGCAATGTTACAATTAAGAGAATCTTCCCCAAAGATTGTACATGTTTCTCAGGTAGCCACATGAGTTACAGATACACTCTGTGTTGAACATGTTTCTGTTGAACAGTAAAATACTGATTTTTGGCTTCCTGGCTTCCTTGGGATTGACTTCTCATCCCCAGAGTTAATGTCAAAAATAACATTCGTTAAAGGCCACCTCACAGTGTCTTCTTTTAATTGTACGTCTGGGTATGCCAACTTAGACTTGTGATGTCTAAGTTGCAGTATGGTTACCTCTGTCTAAAATATTAACCAGATAAGTCACTGTTAGCCCTATACTAGCAACACAATGGTCTGTCTCCTTTGATGAAATACAAAATTAAAACCATTACTCAATACAGAGCTGTAATAACAGCATGTATCATTTGACTTAAAGTGCTCAAACTTTGTAAAGTGCAGAAGTAATGTCCCTCTTTGGTCTTCTTTTAACAATTGTATCCTTTCACAGGCTTTTCAAGAGAATGTTTGAGGCACTGGAAGTGCCTGGAAATCAAATCTTTATTAAGTATTTATAGGGGAGGACACCTAATGACTTCTAGGGCACCCTTCAAAGAGATTCAGTATCTATAGAGTGCACTTATCATTGTTTGTGTTATTATTGTTGTTGTTATTAATTATTTAAGTGCTGTCAATTTGCTCAAAGCTGTACAAGACAAAAAAAAAATACTCTTCCAGCCTTTAAAAACTTCATCTTGATCAAACCAATGCGTAAAGTACACTAACTCACTATGGAACAGACACTTCTGAAAAGCAAGCCTGGTTACTGAGGAAAGCACTTTTCACATTGCTTCTTTACCTCTGCCATCCTCACTTATCTGCCTTGCAAGAGCAGAAGTTACTGCAGGAGGCAGATGCATGCAGTTGAAGATGGAGTAAGTGAAGGCCACTGTTTGCTTCCTCACATTTATAGTAACTGCAGGGACAGCTCTTTTGCTTTTTCCATTTCCTGTGTGACATCTTGCTGGAGAAGATGGGAAGAGGCACTGTTACTGTCTCCTGAAAGAGGAGGCCTGTGTACCCAAAGGCTTCACGGACCTAAGACAGGTCAGGACAAAGTAAAATGGGGCCAGAATTCTTTGTGGACTGGGTGAAAACAGAGAGATTGGCTGCTTGAATACCAGTACAGAGTTGTCATTGCATACATACAGGAAGGTACAGGAGAGACTGATGACAGCTGGAGGAAAGAGATACAAAAAAGGCAGTACTCAATGCTGCTGGTGAAAAAGGATATTATTTTTAAGAGCTATTCAACATCTAGGCTAGATAGATCCTTGTAAGATTTTTAAAAGACAAAGAAGACTAAAATTATGAAGCAGTTTGTTTTGAAGGACAATACGATTTGACAGAAAGTGGCACTTTGTAGCTCATGGTTACATGGTGGGAGTAATACCACATGAGCAACGAGACATTGTAACAGCTCCTGTGGATGAAGATGTGGACACCACACTGGATTGAACCTCTGACCTTAAATAATGAGGAAACGGTAGAGTACTGTGTCCAGTTTGGGGCCCCTCTCTACAAGAAGGACATTGAGGTGCTGGAGAGGGTACAGAGGCGGGCTGCCAAGCCAGTAAAGGATTTGGAGCACGTCTCATGTGAGGAACGGCTGAGGGATCTGGGGCTGTTTAGCCTGGAGAAGGCTGAGGGGAGACCTTATCGCTCTCTACAACTACCTGAAAGGAGACAGTAGCAAGGCGGGGGTTGGTCTGTTCTCCCTAGTAACAAGCTATAGAACAAGGGGAAATGGCCTTAAGCTGCACCAGGGGAGGTTCAGGCTGGATATTAGGAAGAATTTCTTTACTGAAAGGGTTGTCAGGCAGTGGAACAGGCTGCCCAGGGAGGTGGTGGAGTCACCATCCCTGGAGGTGTTTAAGAGACGGGTGGATGTTGTACTTAGGGACACGGTTTAGTGGTGTTGGTAGAGCTAGGACAAAGGTTGGACTCAGTGATCTTGAAGGACTTTTCCAACCGAAACTGTTCTATGATTCTATTATAGTCTCCCCTGAATAATAGTTCTGTAGATTCAGACTTCTGTTTTGCACAACAAACTAGCAGAGGAAGAAGAAAAAGTGCATGAGTTTACACAAGAATAGAGGATAAAATGACAAAGAATTAGAAATGGGAACCACCAATAAAATAAAATTAGAAGAGAAGACATTAAAAGATATGATCACTGAAATCCCAATGCCAAGGGGTGTTCAAAACCTTCGGAGAAAAAAATGACTGAGAACAAAGTGGCCTCAAAGATTGTCTAAGGACAAGGAAACAGGAGCCTGTGAGAGCACTTATTTGAACTAAGCTGGAAACAAAGCATGCTAAATTGGATTGCAAGCAATTCAAATGACAAGCAGTAGCAGATAAAGAGGTAGATATGCATGTATTAGTTCTTGCACGTAGCTCCTCCAAGCTGTGTTCATTACAAGTTATGATGAACTCAAAACCATTGTGTATATTAGGTCTTTTATGTTAATTAGGAATTGATTATTGTTTCCCAGCACAGTCCTGATTTGTGACTCAACTACAATGGTATAATATATCTCTGTGTGTTGTTTAATGTATATCTGTCAGTTGGAAAGAGTTTAATATGACTAAAGCAGTAAAACATTTGCAGTTTGGTACACAGTTACTTCTCGTTTTGACCATTACCTGATTTTTCAAATACTATTTAAAACCAGAAAACTTTTTTTATCAACAATGCATTCCTGTTTCAGTTTTTTACACATTTCCAGATACTTTAATGTTGAAGAATATATATTTCTTTAAAAACAATTTCACTGATTTTTATTATTCCTTTAGTTTGTAGAGAACAACATCCAGAGATTTGAATTGTCTTTCATGATTTTAAACCATGTAAGTTTTTTCAAATGTTAAATGCATTAAAAAAAACCAGCTTCTGAAACCACACTTGTAAAGAATTATTAATTCTAAGATTAAATGTTGAAAATCTTAGATGATTGCAGTTTTCCACTGCAAATAAAACTGGAGCACCAAAAACTTAAGTACAAACATTTGCCTCACAGTTAGAATGATGTAATATGTCATACTGATTACCTAATATAAATTTGTGGACTTTGGAATATGGTGGGGAAAACTATGGGGGGAAAAAAAAAAGAGGAAATGGTGATAATTTTAGTTTGATGATTGCCTTGATAACTAATGGAAGATGAGGAGCTGTTGATCGATCTACCTGTACTTTATCTGGACATGAATGAATTACACTTTGGTAAAGTTTACAAAACTGCTTTTGCTCGCAAGTGTCACTTTGAATAATAGGGAAAGGAAGGCAGAAAGCAGTTATCGAGTTTTGAGAGATGAAATTAGAAGTCTTTATGAAAATTACAGGATGATAAAAATGTAAATCTGCAAGACTAATAATTATTTTAAATTCATTCTCTGTATGAGGCAATTATCAAGTCTACTAGGAACTTTCATCACAAAACTACATCTAACCTCATGTACCAGACCACAGTACTTCCTAGGAAACCTGTTTTACTACTTAACTCTTCTGACAATAAGGTGAGGAAACATAAGCAAAACAGTCTTTGCTACAAGTGATTTCTTTTTTCTTCCAAAGATAATGGGGAACAATATATTAGTGTCTTTTTTAATAGCTACATTTGAACGGATTGGAAATCTGTTATATGTGTCCGTAATAGCCTTTGTATAAGACTACCTAAACCTAGTACCTTCAACCTGTCATTTAATGGCTAAAAATCTATTCAGAGCTGATTTTGTCGATTTTGGAGATCACTGTCCTGAGCTGGAAACAGAAGGCGGTGTGAAACTGAAGGGTGAAGTCAGTGTGCTCAGCTCGCTCCCTCAAATGCCTGTATACCAATGCACGTAGCATGGGGAATAAACAGGAGGAGTTAGAAATCTGTGTGCGGTCAAGGGGTTACGATCTGGTGGCAATTACAGAGACATGGTGGGACAGCCACGTCACTGGAATGTGGTCATGGATGGCTATGTCCTTTTCAGGAAAGGCAGGCCAACAAGATGAGGAGGTGGAGTTGCTCTTTATGTGAGAGAGCAACTAGAATGTATGGAGTTCTGTCCAGGGGTGGATGAGGAGCGGGTTGAGAGTTTATGGGTGAGAATCAAGGGACAGGCTAGCATGGGAGATACCGTTGTGGGTTTCTGTTACAGGCCACCTGATCTGGATGAGGAGGTTGATGAGGCCTTCTTCAGGCAGCTGACAGTGGCCTCGCAGTTACAGGCTTTGGTACTCATGGAGGATTTTAACTACCCAGGTATTTGCTGGAAGGCCTATTCAGCTAGCCATTTGCAGTCCAGGAGATTCCTCCAGTGCATCGATGACAACTCCTTGATGCAAACGGTGTATGAGCCAACTAGGAGAGGAGCACTGCTGGATCTTAGCAGGGTCTGGTCGAAGTGGTGAAGGTTGAGGGCAACCTTGGCTACAGTGATCATGAGATGGTGGAGTTCTTGTGCAGCAGGAACAGAATACCGAGCAGGATCACAGCCCTGGACTTCAGCAGGGCCAACTTTGGCCTTTTCAAGCAATTGCTAGGGGAAATCCCATAGGACAGGTTACTAGAAGGTAAAGGGGCCCAAGAGAGTTGGTTTATATTCAAGGACCACTTTTTCCAAGCTCAAGATCGAAGCATCCCAGTGGGTAGGAAGTCAAGAAAGGGAGCCAGGAGACTCACATTGTTGAACAGGGAACTAATGGGCAAACTCAAGTGGAAGAAGAGGGTCTATAGATCTTGGAAGGAGGGGATGGCCACTTGGGAGGACTATAAGACTGTTTTCAGAAGATGTAGGATGGCATCTAGGAAAGCTAAGTCATCTTTGGAGTTAAGCCTTGCAAGGGAGGTCAAGGACAGCAGAAAGGGTTTCTTCAAATACATTGCAGACTAAACTAAAACTAGAGGCGATGTAGGCCCACCATTGAATGAGGCGGGTGCCCTGGAGAAAAGCAAACATCACTCCAGTCTTCAAAAAGGGCAAGAAGGAGGACCCGAGTAACTACAAGACTGGTCAGCCTCACCTCCATCCCTGGAAAAGTGGTGGAACAACTTATCCTCGGCGCTGTCTCTAGGCATATCAAGGATAAGAGGGTCATTAGGAGCAGTCAACATGCCTTACCAAGGGGAAGTCATGTTTGACCAACCCAATAGTCTTTTATGAAGACATAACCAGGTGGATAGATGATGGTAGTGCCATGGATGTGGTTTATCTTGATTTCAGTAAAGCATTTAACACCATCTCCCACAGCATCGTCAAGCATTGTCACAGCTAAACTGAGCGTGTGTGGTCTGGATGATTGGGTAGTGAGGTGGATTGTGAATTAGTTGAAGGAAAGAAGTCAGAGAGTTGCGGTCAATGGGACGAGAGTCTAGTTGGAGGCCTGTATCTAGTGGAGTCCCCCGGAAGTCAGTACTGAAACCAGTACTATTCAATATATTCATCAATGACCTGGACAAGGGAACAGAGTGCACTGTCAGCAAGTCTGCTGATGACACAAAACTGGGAGGAGTGACTGACACACCAGAAGGCTGTGCTGCCATTCAGTGAGACCTGGACAGGCTGGAGAGCTGGGGGGGGGAAGAAATTTAATAAAATACAACAAGGGCAAGTGTAGTGTCTTGCACCTGGGAAAGAACAATCCCAAGCACCAGTATAGGTTGCAGACCGACCTGTTAGAGAGCAGCGTAGGGGAAAGGGATGTGGAGGTCCTGGTGGACAGCAGGGTGACCATGAGCCAGCAATGTGCCCTCATGGCCAAGAAGCCAATGGCATCCTGGGGTGTATTAGAAGGGAGAGTGGTCAGTAGGTCGAGAGGGGTTCTCCTCACCCTCTCCTCTGCCCTGGTGAGACCCCATCTGGAATATTGTGTTCAGTTCTAGACCCCTCAGTTCAAGAAGGACAGGGAACTGCTTGAAAGAGTCCAGCACAGAGCCACAAAGATGATTAAGGGGGTGGAACATCTCCCTTATGATGAGAGGCTGAGGGAGCTGGGTCTCTTTAGCTTGGAGAAGAGGAGACTCCTCAGTGGAGTGACCTCATTAATGTTTATAAATACATAAAGGGTGAGTGTCAGGAGGATGGATCTGGGCTCTTCTCGGTGATGTCCAATGACAGGACAAGGGGCAATGGGTGCAAGTTGGAGCATAGGAGGTTCCACATTAACGTAAGGATAAACTTTTTTGCTGTGAGGGTGACAGAGCACTGGAACAGGCTGCCCAGAGATGTTGTGGAGTCTCCTTCTCTGGAGACATTCCAAACCCGCCTGGACATGTTCCTCTGTGACCTACTCTAGGTGGTCCTGGTCTGACAGTGGGGCTGGACTTTCGAGGTCCCTTCCAACCCTTAACATTCTGTGATCTATCCATCTTTGTTCTGTTTGCCTTGTTCTTTACCAAAGTGGGAGCAACAGATCTTGTGTCTATTCTTTTTCTCCGCTTTAGTCTGCAGAGCAGTGTAAATTTATGTATATTTAGAATGAAAACAGATGTTGAAATCACAGTTTGGTTTTATATTGTAGTATCATGAGTAATAAATTATTTTTGATTATTCAAGGCTTGCCAGTGAACTCCTGAATACTTCTGGGCATGATCTGAGTTACAGGAAAAGTGAGAAAACAATATTTGTAGCTTTTGTCATGAATAAAATGTAAAGTTTAACTCATTAACCAAAAAGGAGAAGGATGTGATTGTGATTTATAGAAGTTTGGTTGTCAATTGCTTGTTAGGATGTGTAAGGGTAACTTTTTGAAAATTAATATAGTGGAACCTGGCGATTGTCTAAGTAGTTTGTGATCAGAAATCTTGAGTCATGCAGTTGTTAATAGAATATTAAATCTATTAAATATATAGTGCTCCTACAGGTGTCAGCCTCCACTTTCCGTTTTCCCACTGTAGTACAGACTCTTTCCCTCTCTCACTTCTCTCTCTCACTCTCATTTCTCCCTGCCTCCTCCCCCCTCTTTTTTTTCCCCTTTCTCTTTTTTCCCCTTTATCTCTCTGCCCCCGTCTTTTTGCCCTCTTGTCCACTCAGAAGTAGAGCAGCAACCTTGGTTGTGAGAAAGTGCAGAAGGAAAGTGACAGAAATTCTGATGGTCTTTTAATATTTGCAATATGTAATGCAAAGAGCTTTCCTTACAAATACATTATCAGGAAAAACAAAGCCAAGTGAAAAACTACTCTTGCTCTTAAATTACTGAATTTAAATAAAATTAGAAGGTTGAGGTCAGAGCTGGGTTAAGAGGAGAAAACTGAAAAAACAATTTGATTGCCCAACGCTGATAAGAACTAAGGCAAAGTCGGCATGCCCAAGATTATCTGCAGAACAGGCAACAGGGTAGACTTTCTCATCAGGTAGCACTAGTTCAGGCTTATCAAAATGAAATTACAAGAAGGAAGCCAGGATTCAGACACCATTGGTTGCATTTGTACTTTTAGTCCTTCACCTGATATTTCTTTGGATACTTGTCATCAAACCATGACAATTTGTAACTAAGTGGTTGAGAAGTCTGTATTTATATGACATAGTGTAGTGCTCCAAGGAAGCTAGGTCACATCCTGCAGTAATGCAACCCTCTGCCATGGCTAATTTTTCCTATTGAGGAATGTTATCTGCATCTGCGCAGCACTGCATTGTGCTGTGTAGATGGTACCTAAATTTTATCTTTTCTTTGTGAATTTGGAAGTTGTACTCTATCTCTACATACAGAAGTATTCACAGAACTCAATATATGTTTAATTGAGTGTTTATTGTTTACATTTTATTAGAAAATCATTAGGTCAAGGGATGAGGCTTTCTTTTTCTTTACTGGTGGTGTATGGGAAGCTACATTTGGATGAGCTTAGAGTTGGTTAAGTTCCTTTAAAAAGATGTTTTCTGCAAATAGGGAGGGAACAAAACTGCTTTTTAAACAAAATTTGAAGAAATTTGCTCTTGCATTGTGTTTACTGTTAGAAGTACTGTATTCTATGGGGTGCTCATAGTGCGTGAAAGAAATACACACGAGAAAAATTTCTTACGAAGAGCTGTGAAACCTGAGGTAGTTTATGGTTAACATTTTAATGATGGAATCTACAAATTAATTGATCACTGATTGATCTGTGATCCTTAACAAGTTTTGAGGACACATATGATTGGAGAAAATCGTGCTAAGGAATATCAAGTTCTTTCAGTATGTTCTTGAGGCATGCTGGATTTACATCTGGTCTTAAAAAATTTTATATATTATTGATGCTTCATGTACTGTCACTTGGTACTGACATCCTGGCAGGTTCTTGCCTTGTGTCCTGTTTCTGTTTTTCTGATTTGCAGCATTGGAAAGGATGTAGTGAGACAGTTCTTGCTGTGTATTGCTGCCCATAAATGTTTTTGATAATCATCAGTTTAGACACTGAAATAGGTATGGAAAGGGTACTGTAGGTGATATCTTCTAGGATTACTAGAGCTCAGGCAAATTGCTAAAATTAGCAGGTGTGTCTTTCTGTACTGTTGACTGGAGATTCTTGATTCATCTAGAGGTCACGTCTGTGGAAGGACAGGAAGTGACTTGGATGTGTTTTTATCTCTTTAAACCTTGTTTTGGAGATTAATAGGAAAGTGCTCATGATCCCTAGGAAAGTTCTGGTGTGTGATTCTCTCTTGTGATGCATATTTTTCGATATTAAGCATTTAATGAATAAGTAAACAAACATGGACTGTGGTGATTTTCAGTATGAATGACTTTACTGTGAGCTGAATGAAATGCAAGCACAAATGACAATTAACTATAGAGATTTTTGTCCAGGCAAAAGTGAAGCTGGATATAGAAGAAGCACAAGGCAAAGCAAGACTTAGTATTCTTTAGGTATGTGTCTGCCATCATTGATCAGATTTACTTAGGAAATCAGTAAGTGCCAAGCTGATAACTGAAAAGACTGCCATCTTTCAGCTATTCACTGGTCTATAACACTAAACAAATACATTATTTTACTTAAAAATTAGTGGGGTTTTTTTATTTACACAGTATTTATAAAGCTATAAGCATTGAAAATAGAAAAGCCTCTTAATTTTCCAGTGTTCATTTGTTTTTTTTGTTTGTTTGGAGTGCCAGGGGCAAGACCTTTGTGGTGCTGAGTACAGCTGTCCTTCCTATGCTTACTTCATCTAGGAGAAATCTTCAGGTTTTTTGAAACAAAACCAAAGTTGTATGAATACTAATGTTTTAAAAAATCATTGCAAACCTTTGTTTGCATGTTTATTCTTGATATTTTCTTCATGCTTGGTATTTTGGTAGCCGGTATTTTTTATTAAGTCATCATCTTTTTTGTAGTTCCTTCATGGTTTTTTTTTTCACCCTTCAAATTAAATGTTTTAAAATATTGTTGACACGGGAATTAAGTGATGTGAATAAAAAATGTGTGAATGAAAAAGGTTTTCAGATAGTAATGGTAATAAATCAGTTCAATTAGCACTAAAGACTCAAACAGATCCAACTCTTATCCAGTCACGTTTATTATTATAAAAAAAAATTAAACTATTCTGCAGCATGGATTGCTTATAGTAACATTAGATAACTCAAAGAAAAATTTCCAGCCCCTGCTCAATGAGATGACTTTAGAATGAACATCTGTTAGAACACAGCTTTTTAATTTAATGCGTAGTCTCAAAAATACAATCGTATTTTCATATATATCAGCACATTACATATATCACGTACATCAAAAATATAATTATATTTGTAAAATATTTTTTACTGTTACCTGGATGTGCTAATCTCATACATTTGTCTAGGTTAATTCTAACTTACTTTTTTTCCTGTCAAATAATCGTGTTTTTGTATCATTTATATCTTCTCCTGCATTTACAATCATGACAATATGAGAGGGGCTGCAGCAAGTGTTTATTTTTTTCATCCTTTATGCATTCTTTTATGTCTACATGATAAAGTTTTAGTTGGCCCAGTATGCAAATTATTTGCCTTTCTAAATGTGAGCATAAATAACACTTTGATTCTGCCATTTAGTTTTCATGGACTGTGAGTGATTTGAAAAATTCATTGCTTGATATTAAGTTAGTATTATCAATTTACTCAAAATATTGAATGGAGAAAATTAGGATGGATATATGGAATTACGTGTTCTATTTTTCAGGGAATCCAGGAAGTTCAACAATGACTTAATTTAGTCTTTTGTAACAAAGTAAAAATGGTTAAGAGCAGCAGCTATTTTGTTCACCAGAAAGAGACATTCAAGCTCTGATACTATACAGTGTTTGTTTTGTTATTTTTTTTTCTTCTTTTAATACTTTGTATTGATGAGCAGAGTATCTCTCTCAGGGCATCACTTCTACCACAAAAGGCATGTACCCTGGTTTTTATTGAATTTTATACTTGCTTCTTCTTTTATCGACATTGCATTATCTGTAAATTATAAGAACATTTTGAAATTTGAGTACAGTTCTTTCTTCCAGAATAAAATCTTATACATAGTGACAGACACCGATCTCTAGAAATTGCTTTGGTTTAGTGTATCTAATTTGCTTTCCCACATGATCTCTAGCTATTTTTGTGACTATTCCCTCAGTAACTCACACCAATATTCAAAGGGACAGTTTCTGAAAGCTATTGCTAGCCCAGCAATGTATGAAAGATGTATCTGAAGTGTAGGATTGCAGGTTTTCTGCTATTGTGCCAGAAATCGTAATAATGTGTTACAAGGCAGGGGGTCTAAATAACTTTTTGTTTTCTGAAAATTGAGAACTGAACTATATTAAAAAAAAATCATTTTGATGTCTGTTATAAGAACATGAGATCTCAATGTAGATTAACATATATGCTTGAACTTCCAGTGGTGCTGTTACCTTATATAAACTCCTACCAGTTTACAAGAGTGTATATACTGGCGTTATTTCTGGGATTTCTCTAGTTTGATCACACTTCAGTATTATTTTCTTTTAATGTGTTCTGTAGTGACTTAATAATCATTCACAGCTGTTTTGTAATTGACTAGCAACTAAAAAAAAGGGTGTAATGTAAATTATTTCTCTTGTGATGAATGTATAAACCAGTATTAATCTATATAATCCGTATTGGCAGTATTAACCAATATAATCTTTCTGGCAAGACTGACCCTTTGTAATATGTTCCTCTGGGACAGGAAATAATTACATTCTGTCTTGACTAGAAATGAGGATATGTTATGTTTAAATCTGGTTGCCCTTCCTCTTCATGCTTTTTATGATTATCATTTGAACAATCAAGAAAGCTGAACAGAACTGCTATTTTTTTTGCAGTATTTTGTTTCCCAGTTCCCTATGCAGCTCAGTTTCCTATGCAGTGACTCTTAATTTTGTAATTCCCCTACATTTTGGTAAATTTATGTGGATTGCTGATTTTAAGTGTGGAAAAAAGCTTTTGAGGAGGGAGGATAGGCTAGCAACATTTCGGTGTGTTAAACCAAGTGAGGTTCTTGCTGGCTTTCACTGCTAATGTTTTAACCTGCTTTTCAAAATATTTCACATCCTATGCCTCAATATTGTAATATTATGCTTGTTGTCTTTTTTCAAAAGAACAGATTTACAGTTGGCATCTATGGTCTTAGGGAGCACAAGGAACTTGAGTTCAAATAATTAAGGTACCTTTCAGATCCGAAGTCTTACTTGTATAGCTGGCATTTAGAGGAGTTATTAAAGAGTAACAAACCGTAGACTGATTGTTTCTCTGCTCCTTTGAAGGTGATGCATTATAAGATATGTTTTGCAGCAAGAATGTTACATCTGGACTGTGACCATTTTGTTCTCATACTTTTATTCTTGAAGTTGTCTGTAAAGAGGATAACATAGTTTTGACGGCTGATATTTAGGGGCATTTTTTTACTTTGGCTTGGATAATTGCAGCTGTGATTTGAAGTTTTTCAAAATCTCTTTCTAAATTGCCTTACTAGTCAGCTGACAAGCTTTATTCTCCAAACTTTCAAGGCAAGGTGGTTGACTGAGCTGGACTTTTTGTTTGCATTATTGAGGATTTTCTGTAGGTTGTTCAAGACTCATAAAAGAAGAAAACAGATTTCCTCCTCATGTAGGAACTGGGCATTTGATGGCTTTTGTCTGAGATATTAAAGGATGGTTTAACAGCCTAGGGAGATATTGTGGGCTCCATATTCCTCTATGGAAAGAGCCATTTAATTGTACTTTAGGTTCCAGCTTGTTAAGAGGACAGATGCATAGTTTGTTCATGCCAGTATGAAACTGTATATTTGTTTTCACTGGGACAGAGGAAACTTCTTTATTGTTTGTCATGAGTCTGAACCAACAACAAAGTAAATCCATGAGGCTCTGGAGGTCGAACTGCGGCATTCTTTTTATGTCTGACAGGAAGACTTGTCAGCAGTTATCTTCCCCATCTTTCTACTCCAACCCACTGTATATCATAAAATCATAAAATAGAATAGCTTCTTCCAGAGGGATAGGGAAGGGAGGCAAACTGCTGGATGGTAAGGTGAGAAGAAAAGAATACAGCAAGCTGAGTAGTGTGTTGATCAAAAGCTGGAAAAGCCACTGTTTTTTGGATGCTTTTAACTTGTTGGCATGGCCAAATAGTTGAAAAAGTAAAAAGGTAGCATTCAACTTGGGTTTAGGTTTGGCAAGCTTTAACCCTGGTGGAAGGAGATGTTAATCCAGGATCTTCCGTTTTCTAGTATGGTTCTTAAACAGGCTAAGATCTCTAGGTGAACATCAAGGGTCCTTTATTTGCAATGTAAATGCTGATTGTGCTTGAATGTATATTGTATTGATTAATTACAGTAGTGTCCTTCAATGTGTCCCGTATTTCTCTGTAGGTGTTATCATTTTGTCTGGTACCAAAGTTAATCACTGCTGATACCTACTATACCTTGATACATACTGTACTTTGGTTTGTACCCTATGGATTTCTGTATCCTGAATTTCTAGATTGATAACTGCTATCCTTACACTTTCTCAGCTGTCTCTGTTTGTCTGGAGGCATTGTTGCCCCTTCTGGTAATGAAAAGGAAGAAGTGTTGGGAATCAAACTGAAAGAGCCACTTAAGCAAAGGAAGAAAATAGAGAGCAAAGGTATGCATATGACATGCTCCCTGTGCTGGATCATTTGCCAAAGGATCTTTGCGTCAGAGTATGCAACATAACAGAAGAGTTGAGTATGGGAGTGAAATTGAGAGTCATGTCCATTCTTTCTGTGATGTTGAAAAAAGTTTAGATGGATAGGTCCAAGATACTTGCATGATAGAAGGATGAAGGGGAAGATCCATTTCTTTGTGAAAATGTGTGACAAAATATTACTGCAAATATTTTTGACAAGATGGTGGGAGTAATTTTTTAGCTTTCTGGGAGAATTCTGACTAAAGGAGAATGTCTGGTTACCTTATTTGAAATACAAAGCTCAGTGTAGTTGTAGATCTTCAACAGTACTGCTATAAAACTACAGAAGTGTACATTTGTAGCTGGATAACCTGTTTCTTTAGGTAATGCTTCCCCATGTACCATAAACTGTTTGAAATGTTTGATATTTGTGTAGTTTACCATGAAATGCTGAAAACAAGATGTTTTCAATACTCAGCTTCAGACAAAATGCATCTCCTTAGGAGCACAGATTTCTCAAATAGTCCTTAGTTTCTATTATATGGCTTCCTCTAATGAAAGCCAGTTGTCAGTCCTATTCTCAAATACTGTTTGAGACAATTTGTACTTATATGAGATTTTATTTTCAGTGCAAAAGATCCTTCCTGGCTTATTACAATAGCCACTGTACTGTTGAATATAAGGATATCTTAAGATTTCAAAAATTTGTGAAATGTGGTTCTAGATTGTTCTCTTATTTGGCATTGTATGTTGAATTATCTTCTTAATTTTGTTGTCCTAAACTGTTGTTGTCAAGAGGCTTTCTAATTAGTTCAGCTGGCAAATAACCATACTGTTAGAAATATTTCTATTTTTATACATAAGGTGACGTATTTTATTTCAGTTATAAAAACGAGACAGCTGAAGCATCTGCTTTCAATACACTTGAAAGGAATTGCATTGATGTTTTTGTTGCAGAAAGAGCAAAGAATATGTATTTTTCATATCTGAAATAAATGAACTGATGTTAAGAGGCTGTGACTTTTAAAAAGTCCTATGTAGAAGTGAAATCATATTTTTTCATATTTATTTCTGCGGTAAACTAGTATTGGTTCTGACACATGTCTAAATCTATAATGCATGATGTGCAGAGGTTCATTTGGAATCTTGATTTTTACTGACTTTTCCTCAGGATTATAGAGGCTGCTTATGCTCCCACATGAGAGTTATCTGTATGGAGGAGGCAACCTCTAATTCAAGTCTTGAAGCCCTTTGATCTGCTACAGATAGCAGCCTCTATCATTTATATTGAACTTCCCACTTATTTTGGAAAGCTGGACTGATTTTCTCCTGTCTCATGCATTCCCGCTACATGTTTTAAGATTCGGAATTTCAGCTGCTTTCATGACTGCTGATTGCTACCACAATTTTCTGAAACACCAGTGTTAGCATGAAACACTTGAGGAAGTGTTGAGACATCTTTCTGGAGAACTGAACAATGATAAAAACCCACTCAGGATGCTCTTATGCATCAGTTTTCTGCATTTTTCTAAGTTTTGAACTTGTGTATGAAGTGCATATGAAGTGTCCGTTCCTGTCTGCCTGTCCCTCCTTTATAGATAAATGCCAAAGGCAGGAGAGATCGTGTTATATTCTTCAGATAAATTTAGGTTTGCATATCAGTTGTGCATATGGGGTGGGTTTTTTTGGTTCCTTGTCACATTTGACAAATTCTTCCATGTGACTATGTAGCAACTTACATTTTCAGAAACAAAATTCCGTATTTAATTTACATGTCTTATCATATTTATCTAGCTTTTGTTTGTAGCGTTGCTTATGAAGCTGTGTAGCTATTTTCAGCTGTAGTCACAAGTGCAAACATAGATGTTAAAGTTAATACTCAGCTCAGACTGCTGTCCAAAAGCATTCCTTAATGTACTAAGGCCTCTGTAATATTTATTACGTAGCATATCTTATTGTAACTATGTGTATTTACCATTCAGTGATGGTTATGTTAGTTACTTGTACTAGTTTCTTCCTTGATTTTCTGTAATTGCACAGACAGTGAGAACTATTTTGAACTTCATTCAACATAAGAAGGTCTTTGTTGTTTTTAATTTTCAAGGTATCTAACTTGTAACAATTTCTTTGAGATATCTATAAATCCATTTTTCATTATTCCCTAAAGATAACAGATTTTTTTTTTTTTTCTTCCTGGAATTATGTATAGTATTTTGGGAGGTGCTTTATGTTGTTGTATTTTTTTAAAATCTGTATTTATGCTTAATATAAGGAGTTTGAACAGAACTGTGAGAAGCTTTTTACCCTGATTAAGGTCTTAAAAAGAACCCTGAAACCTTTAAATAGGCCTCACAGTATGTTTGGTAAGTATATAGATATAGTAAGTAATGACAGGGAAAAATCTGTATGGACAATACTTTTATACCATTGCATTTTTTCAGCAGTTATAAGATACAGTACAAACATCTGGGTTGTTAACTGATAGATTCAACACATAAGTTATAACAGTCTCATTTTGTCTTTGATTTTTGATATGACTGTTTCCAAAGGTATTTTTGTAGACATTGTTTTCTTTAAATGCTTTTTGAATCTAGAGAATTCCTTTTCCTACAGAAAACTTTATCTAGCTTTCCTTTTTATACTGGGAAATATGGTTTTTCCTGATGTCTTAATTTAGACTTTTTTGTTTATTTTTTCTTGTCACTTGATTAATGTATTACAGGGTGGTATTCAGCTCAGTCTGCAGTTTTAGAAGCTTTTCGTGGATTATACCTCTCCTCCTACTCTCTTTCCCTCTTCTGTGAAAGAGGAAAATAAATAACTTTCATTTCATCTGCTTTTTTTTTTTTCCCTATCTGATGCTAGTGTTTGAGGGTAAGTTTGTAGGGGATTACAAAACTATGATAATAAGTAGTTAATTAGATCATTGTGATTGTCTTCAAAGGCCACTGCTGAACTGTTTGAGAATCCTTAAGAACAGTTTATCAAGAACCTTTACATGTCTTTGACCCAAAATTGAGTGCTTTCAAAGATTAGTGGCCACTTTTGTCTTCCTTGATCTTGTTGCATTGAGAGACGTACAAAAAATTATTTGAATGACCAAGTTTTGCTGGTTTACACGAATGACTGAGATCATAGCTGAATCATTTTAATTGAGGCATAAACAAAATTTAGAACTGTGATATATACAAACCCAGGGAGTATATTCCTTTTCTTTGTTCTTTTTGTCCTGTATTTTATTATGGTAAGAGGAAAAGTTTTTTCTAAAAGTTCTTGGATGCTTGCAAAGCATCATTTTTTTCCATGACTTCAATACTTGGAGAATTTTGGGGAAAAGCTTTATTTCTTTGAGTTCATTGTAGTAAGAACAAGTATGGTGAACTTTACCTGTCTTTGTAGCATTTCCTTTAAGTGACTACAGGCATAAATTCTTCCTTTATGGCTCTTTTTCAAACAGCACTACCAGGTTAAGGAAGTTTTCCAAACTGTACAAACATAATCTGAAAATTCTCTTCCACTGTGTTTAACAAACATCACTGTTTTCATCCGTAGTAACCCTGGAACTTGACTTGAGCTGTTAACTTGTCATCTCATACATTAAGCAAAATTAGTTTGGATAAGTACAAATGAAAATCATTTTGAGTGTATGTTGAAGTGGACACTAGAAGGAGACTGTATGTTTAAGGTGAAAAGATAATAACTAGTTTCTGATACCCCCTCCTCAGAGTAGTTGCCTACCCATCGTAACCATTTCAGAGTATAGCCACCTGTGTACAGTGATTTAGACGCCTTCCTTGTTGTCAGGAAGTGTGCTACAGCACGCAATGATTATTTAAGACTACAGAAGGAAGTCTACACAGACACCAAGTTCCATATCAAGAGCTGTTCCTTTGTTGCAGCCCAAGTCTGTGTGGGCTCCTTTACCGTTGCCTCTTTGGTTTTATGTGGGAAAAAAAAAAAGAGGCCAGTTAAGCTTCTGGGATGGTTGACAAACAGTATTGTAGGCACATCTTTAGCATGAGAACCTATGTTGGTGGAATATAACTAGGTAAAATAGAAACGAGCCCTGAGAACTTTGTCTCATCAGTGAGTTTTGATACTTTCAACTTAAATGGTAACCTCTTAGCATGTCCTTATCTGCAGTCACAAGTCAGTTGTGAAAATTTAGATTTTATGATAGTGTAGGTTTGTCTTAATTTCTGGGATTAACATAATTCTAAATGCTCTTAGTTTTGAATTTGTTCGGCAAACCAGCAAACAGATCTGTAAAGCCATTTGACAGAAATCTTTTTAGAGGAGAAAGGTGCTATGTAAGTTGAATCTATTATTGTTAATAAATATGCGCAAGATGGTATGTGTCAAGTTGCCCTGAAATCCCTGTGCTTATAGTCTTATTTTTGAAGTAAAGAGCCCAGAGGGTGGCAGTGAAGGCAAAGTTATCCAGTTTCATCCAAGTACTTCTCACAAAGAGGAGCCACGCTGAAAAGTAGAGACATTTTAGAAATCACCAGGTTACCACTGGTAAAAAGAAACTGGATGAGGGGGAAAGGGAAATTTCTTTCTGTCTCCAGCTGCCTATGAGAGAGACACACAAGATACCAGGATCTGAGATTACTGTAATCACTGTGGTATTTTGTGCAGGGACAGACCTTGATTTCATAATTTCTGATACAGAAGGAAAGTGAAAATGGTTCAGAATAATGTATTGGGAGCTGATGGTAGTTATGATAGCTGATGCCGGCTGATGAGCAAGAATTATGACTGTTTCTTTATTCTCACACTAATGAAGTTATTAAAGGGCAGAACAGTCTTCAAATCTGGATTCAATTGAAAAGGTACTTGGATTTCAGTTAGATATCTCTCTCACTTGCATATGCTTGGTCTGATTTCAGTTTCTTGCATCATGATGCTAAAGACTGTGGATTATTATTCTAACAGCATATTACTGTAATAAAGGGTTATTGATTATTTTAGGATGCCTTTTATATCGCATCCATTTCACTGAAACACTATTCTTCTGAATTATCCATTAATAACTGTTGTTTATATGCAAAATAAGATTAATTAAAATTCCTTTCAAAAGAGAGGTTACCGTTTTTTTTAAACATTGACTGTTGACTGATATTTGCTAATTGTCTGGATTTGAAATCAAGGAAATCTATGGACAGAAGATTCACACTATCTTCAGTGGTTATGAAGTCCTATTGAATGTCTGAGTCAGTGACTGAAAGGCACATGCTTTTGAATTGAATTATTTCTGATGGGAGGTGCTCCAAAAAGCATTTCTTGTCAACTTGTGTATTAATTGCAGCTCTTTGTGCTGTAGTCAGAGTGTGAATGCAACCTTATCCATCCCTGTCATGAAAAAGTTTGTTTGTATTCACACTTCTGGGGTTTCTCCTTAGGAGAAGACTACCATTGTTTTATGGACTGGCCTATATTCACATTATATGTCTAATTAATATACATGAGGTGGCAATGCTTTTTTTGGGGCTGGTAGTAAGGGTTGGAATTAGATCCTGTAAAACCTTTTCCTCTCTCAGGTATATCTGCACACAATATACTACCGTAATATCATTAGCATTGTTTTCATACTCTTAGACCAAAAAAAAAGGGAGAATCTGATATTAACAGACGTATGAAAAAATATGCAGATATGTTGTATCTGGTATGTTTTCATCTATGTTATTAATTAGAAATATTAACACATTAAAATATTTTTAAATACATCTTTGAAGGCCTAACATTTCAACCTTGAAATATATGCAAAAAGCTTTATCTGAAAAACTTAGCATTAAAGAACACAAAGACATCAAATTATGTCATAATCATTGTCATTTCTATCTGAATTGATGCCTGCTTATTATTTACTTCATTAAATGTGTACTACTCTATCTAAACATACAGTTCAGAGGTCTTGATGCTGCAGTGTTAGTAGCTGGCTCTTTAATGTTATCAGAAATATCTAAATCTTCAGCAAAACAAGTTAACACTCATCTGGAGGTCATTCAAATGAAATATAAATACCTGATTCAAAAATTCTTCATTCTTGTACCTTGCTGAGTACCAGTGCCCTTAATGTGCACATGTCCTTCTGCTTGTAACCTTATCATACAATGGGAGGGAGTCTTTGTCAGCCAAGATTCATCAATTATAAATTTTTAAGTGAAAACACAAACTGTAACCAGGAATCAAGAAAAGCCTATTAGGAAAATTCCATTAGGAAACAGTCTGTCATGTGTTGCACTATTTGCAGTTTTGAAAGGTTCAGAAAATCTTACTTTGTAAGATTCAAATATGTAAGCAACGTGTTTGTAAAAACCGAGTATTTCAAAAAGTTATCTACAAGGTATACATACAAAATTAATTTAGCGGTGACTGAATTACGAATTAAAGGTATGCATACAAATGCTTTATCTGCTTTTGTATATGTGATGGTCACCATCTTGTTCAACCACATGCTAGGTTGGGAACCTGATAAACTAAAAACATGACTGGTGGCAGCCTGGTTCTGTTAGTCTGTTTGGGTGTATAATAGATTGATGTAATCTCAAGAAAGAATATGATGTTAGTTTTCCTGTGTCATGTAACCTGTACTATTCATGATCTTCTGCTTCAGCTCGTTGGTCCAGTTAGCATAGAAATATTACTTCACACTGATCTAGGTTAAGTTTCATTGCTATCCCAAACCTCATCACAGAGTAGGTAAATTTTATTCAGTAGATTAGAGAGGATGGAGTTACCCTGAAGATGCTCAGACCTTATTCATCCAGGTGATGAACCAAATTGTATCTTGAGGTGCCTAGGATACAGTGATTAATTCTGCCAGAGCCACACAAACAAGTCAAAACAGGAGAGAGTGATCACACTAAAATCAATGGAGGAGAACAATCTCAAGGGGTATGAGCTCTGCTTACTGATACTCCCCTTGATTTTTCTCCGAGAGAAATAAGCAGAGCTACTGTCATCATTTTCTCAACAAAACAAGTCATGATGGTGAACAGCAGTTTAGCCACATATGTGAAGAATTCATCCTGGTGCCAGAAGGAAATAATAAAGTAATTCTTTCATAAGTCTAGGATTAAACTGAAAGTCACTGAAATCGAAAAAGGCATTTGGATTCCACTTATTAATAGAGTTGCCTTACTAAGGACTTCATAAATGCAGTTGTGTAACAACTTGCTAGAATGTGAATATGAAGAGTCTGGCTCTGCTTTTTGTGTCACAGTTTGGTAGTTGTTTATTTGTTTTAGAAAAAAATGATACCTTATCTTCAAGTGGTTAAATAATGCTAATTCATTACATTCATGGCCCCAAGCAACAGATTTAGCCTGCCGTATCACTACCTGTATGTCTCCTGGTATGTCCGAGACCAACATTGACTAAAACGCATCTCCATAATCACGTATGATGCTAAAGGAGATATTTTAAGATCTTGTCAACACTTTGAAGTAACTGGTAGTTGAGGTAATTAACCTGTCATCAAGCGAGTTTGAAGGCCTAATACTGTTTCTGGCCACATCACAGAGAATCTGTACCTGGTGTTACAGGTTCAAAACTAGTTGCCATGGCAAAGACTTTTACACTTATGCTTTATGGAGAAATATGATTTTTCTTCCACAAAGATCATTATCTCTAAACCAGACTCATGTTATGTACTTGATGCTGAAAGTAGCAAGAATCAAACAAAAAATGAAATTAGAGCAACAGGTAGAAATTCATCTTTCAGTCCAATGTGAACACGTTGCCTGTGCTTTGAGAATTGCCTTGGCTGCCTGTTCACCTCGTAATGGAATTCCAGTCCTGCACTTGCAAAACAAGTTTTCAGACTTTCTGTAAATTTTGGGATCTAAAGTCAAGTAGAAACTCAAATTTACCTGTGTCTATCTTTGGTACAGGCGGGTTAGTAAGAATATAAAGAAGGCTTTTATCCAGATGACAATTTGTATTTATAATATATTACTATGTCTAGTAACGAATAGCAAATGCCTTTTTGTGTTCTCGCAGTAATCCAGGAATTACTTGGGGCTTCCATGTGAACCTTGTAAACTAGTAATTTAATCAGAATTAAGAGAGAGAGCACATAATCTTTTCCAATTACCTTTGTCAGTATAAGCTATAAATATCTTAGTACACAGTGGATTCTACTGAAAACAAGGTATCCTGTCATACAGTATTTATTCTTAAAGTATAGAATGTGCTTGTGTTATTTTAGAGATTTCTTCTTACAATTTTTCTAATGAGGTGGCAGTCACAGAAATTCTGAACACAGTAGATGTCAGAACGACTTCGACAAACAGTACCTGCTTTGAATTTATCTCTTAATGACCTGAAACATTGTGTTGAATGGTGGTCATGTTTGCTCCAGCTGACCATCAGCATGCTTCTGCTGTCTGGGTTACTTAGCTGTCTGGAAATAAAAGTGCAAAGTGACCTTCTGTCTTTTTAGTACTATTCCGTCTGTGATTTCTCCAAGTTGCACATATGGAAAATATGTAACATTTTCCTGCCCCCCACTGTTTCTGTCAGGCACACACACTAGTTACTTCGCTTACCTCCTGTCTTCCCTGGTGAGTGAAGAAATGTGCCTGTGTTACTTTTATAGAGAAATTACTTCTTACATAGAGAGACTGGCAATTCCAACTCTGTTTGACCTGGTTTAAGTGACTGCCAAGTTCTAGAACTAAGACTAAGACTAACACTCTTCTTTCCTTGGAAAGCTTCAACCATCAGCAACATTTACTACTTTAATACAATATATTTAGAATGAGAAGGTATATCCTTAAAGTTGTGAATGAAATAAATGTGGCTGTATCTAACCCCTAATTTAAATATATTACTATAGGAAAGTAGAGAAAGACAGATCTGCGGTTAAGTGATTTCATGGATTTTTTTCTATTTTATTAATAATGGTTTATTAAAAAATTTATGGAATGACAGTTACATATAATGATTTAAGAATACATCACAGAATTCTTGCCTGAGTTCCCCAGAGAGTTAAAAATACAAGCCAGGGAAATTTCCTTGGCTTTTTGAAAATGTGGATTTTAATTGACTACATAATTTCTAATGGTTTAGATAGTTGCACACTTGTGGGTCCAGTTGGATCACTTTAAGAAATCATTTGAAGCTATTTCTGATTGTCTTGCAGCAGAACATAATAATCACTGTCATAGCTGAGATGACATTAAGGAATTAGATTACTATTTCTGTTCTATTTCAGTGCAAAGTTAGCTGTGGCTTGCCAGAAAGAGATCTAAACTTAGACTGTCAAGATTTAGGATATTTACATCAATGAACAGAGAAACTCAGCTAGCAGATGATAAGAACTGTTGGGTGTGAAGGTTTATTAAATGCTTCTGATAGGTCAGGAAGAAACAATTATCACACTCATAAAATTTCAGTCAAAATCCTTCTACTTGTTCTTATGGTTTTTTGCTCTTGTTTTGGGTGGCAATTTATTACATTTTAACAACTAGATGGCTTTTAGGGTAGCCAGTGAGACAACACTGTCTGCACATGCAAGTGCAGGCAGATAACATTAAGCAATGTTTCTTTTACAAAAATAGAAACAATGCTATGATACACCAAATATAAGTAACTACCAGCATGCTCAATGCCCAAACAAAGTCAAAGCCATCTCAACAAGACTCAGGGGACTCAGGAAAGTTTCTTCACTTATATCTTACTGTGTAAACCACCTATCATCACATTATAATCTTGTTCTTTTGGACTTATACATTCTGCTGAGATCTTCAAGGTGCCAAAAATTGTTTCTGTTGCTGCATTACTGTCTGGGAAACTGCATTTTCTGTTACATTCGAAGTGGTGACAGGGATCACCATTCCGGCTTGATTAATAAAGCTAATTTTTAGAAATTACATACATACTGTGTAAAAGTGCAAGCCCTTGATTTAGGTATATTAACTCGTGAGTTTTAGTTTTAGTTTACAGATTTAAACTATAAATTAACCTACACATGGAAACTTTTCTGGTTTTACCTACAACAGCAATTTAGACTAATTTTCTGATTGTTTTTTAATGATACTTTAAATCAGGAACACAAACATCTCCTTCATTTCATTGTGTTTGTAGTTGCTCAGTTATGAATTTTCCAGCTACTGAAAACTGCCATGTTTCTCACTACAGTTTAGAAGAGCACTGTATATTCTAGTATTCTGTCTAGACAGATTATTTTACAGTAATATTTCATGCAAAATTATTCTGTTAAGTACTTTAAAAAATTGTATTAGGTGAAGTTCATACATTATTAGGTGGTATTAAAATCTATATTTACAGAATATAATAGGCAATCTACTACGATGATGGCATGTAGAAAGAAACACTGCTTTTTCTGTTTCTAATAAATATTTCTTCTATTATCTTCTGAGTTAAAAGAAGACAATTTTACTTCAGACAAAGCACAGACAGTACCATCAAGGAGGTTTTTTTGTTGCTTTCTCCAAGCAGCATACCAGTAATAGAAATGCTAGCCAGACACCCTTATGGAAAGGAATTCATAATCATTTCATGAAGAGGTTCTGAAACTTGCCTTTAAGCATTTTTTTTTAAAGTCATTGCTATCTCAGAGCATTCTGTCTAGGTTAAAGTGAAGTTTCTAAGAACCTTGGCATTCTTACCAAGGTTTATATAGTACTTCATGGCAAATCAAGACTTTTAAGATTTTAATAGGCATTGTGGTTTTTTTTGTTAGCTAAAATTTGTATACTAAAAATTTTCTGGTAATGTGTGAAATATACCAGATGTCACATACAGGCTTTACTGTGATGCTACCCTTTGGGTGAGACCTTAGCGTACTGACCTTGCTTGAGAACTGCAGAATTCAGTTATTGCTCACATTCTTTAATCTCTCTTCTTTATAGCATTTGTGCAAAAATGCATTGAGCTTGATTTTTTCTTTCCTAAGTTTTACTAACATCAGCAGCATTAAAATAGTGTAACAGATCTACCAACATTCTCTACCTTTTAAAGTAGAAAGATAGTTGGACCCCAAATCAATTCCAAAGACACATGAATTATGAGTACTGGATTTTATTTTTTTGGTCTTTGATTATCTTGGCTCTTTTTCTGCTCTATCGTCATTTTATATAAGCAGAAATTCTCTGCAAACTTCAGCATCCTTCAAAAGTAGAGGAGAAAGATCAGATCTGATGATGGGGCTGTTTTGCAGAAAGCTTCCCTATGTCCTGTCAAAGACTGTACTTTTTTTACTGTCTAATGAAAAAGATTGCCTTTTCCTGTAAACCTTGTTCATCTCATACAAATTCAGATCATGGTAACTCTTAGCAATACTACTGCTCCCAAGAACAGGACTGAGAATATTTATCAAACTTTTATAGGGATTTTGTGTTTTCACAGAACTAAGACTTTACCAATATTTAATCACCTCTGTTTACAATACAATACAATACAATAAAAAGGATTTATAGAATGTGTTTCCATTTTGGAAAGGGGAAACTGAGGCAGAGTTTTTGCTGTTTTCTTAAAATTAGTGGGAGAGAGCCTTGATGGAGTCTGTTCTTAGTCCTTATCTCCCATTGACCATGATCTCCCTGTCATTTCAAGAAAGGAGAGTCTTTAAAGGTATATATAAAAGAATAGCTGGTAGAGGTTAGTGGTTTATCTGGATTAGAAAAAAGTAAGTGATGTAAAAGGGATTGAAAGGGTAGATCTCAATAGATCCATTTAACCGCCTGTGTGCAAAGCTCAGTGAAGTGTATGTCAACCTCTGTGGTGTGAAAATCAAGCAGTGAATGTGGTGAAATTCTCTTTCATATGTGTACAGTCCTTGTTGAGATCAAGAACTAAAGAGCTGTATAAACACTGAATATTTTATTTTCAAAATACCAGGTGAAGTTTTTTCATTTTTATGAAAGTTTTTTAAAGCTTATCCAAGCATTCTAAAAGGACACTCTAAATACATTTTTGGCAAGTTAGAGCACAGCAGTACAGTTCCCGTTTCTTATTTTTACCATCAAATTTGGAAGCTTTTTGTGAGGAAAGAAGGCTATTTTGCATACAATCAAAACAAATGGATTATGAATACTGTTACTGTGTATACTATATCTTAATGGAATGGCACAAGACTACCTTAAAAAAAAAGTCTACCAAAACTGAGGCCACTGTAATTCCAGGAAAAATCTTGAGGCCTGCAGCATGTAAATGTAATCTCTAAAAAGCCAGGAAGAAATAGAGCTATCCCTGCTCAAAGCACAGTTTTCCCATGCAAGAAATGATGCAACTGTGCTGTTGTACGCCCTTGTGCGACTTGTACCAGGCGAGAGTTACAGCAATTCTTCAGGCTTTCCTTCTCCTGAATGTCTCTTCTCTTTTGCACTTCTCTGAAATTGCAGCATGTGTGGTGGTCTGTCTCTGAACTTCTTTCCATGTGCAGCATAAATTACTAATCATATCAACTAAATACTTGGCCAGAACACACATTCAACATCTGAATGTAACCGCATCCTCTTTGTATAATGCAGTACACTTTATGTAAATTAAAATGAGGCAGTGTGACATCAAGTATCTTGTTTGAATGTGCATAGAAATAAAATCTACAATTTGCCAGCTCCCAATCCTGTCTATAGCTACTACTATAGCAGTCATTGTTTTCTAAAGCTGTACATTTTTGCATTTGCAAGTAGGTAACATTATGATAGTTTCCAGTGTATATATAGTTTATTATGTTAGTATATGACCTTTACATTCTCTTAGGCAAAGCCATCATGACATTAACTGTGTGAAGAAGCAACATGTATGTAAGCAACTCCTTTTCTACCCTAGCACCTTAATATGGCAGAATAATCCAACTGTATCATACTTGTAAAGCAAATACTTTGCCAGTTTTCCAGTGGAAAGGCACAACTGAAACAGTTCAAGAAGGAAGCCATTATTTGTTTGTATAAAACAAAACATAATGCTTGCTAAGAAATGTGCTGGTTGGCTTGCTGGTTAACAGTTCCTTGATTTTGCTTACGACAGTAGACAAGTTGCCACAATGGATTTAAGAAACTATTTGAAGTGTGATACCAAGTGGGTTTTTCATCTCAAATCTGAATTCCAAAATATTTCAAAGTTCTTAAAATATATAATTTATATATTGTGATATATGTGTATATATATATATATGTATGTATATATATATATATATATATATAAAAATTGATATACCATTTAATTGTCTTCTGGACTTTGGCATGATTGGCTGTGGAAAATCAGATCCATGAGGGATTTAGAACAATTTCTCTTTCATAATCATTTATTTCTGTTAAATCTGTTATGATATCTAATTCCTCCAAGTCAGAAAGGAACCAAAGACCACCTAGAATACTACTACATGTAAATGTCAGATACTGGAATTAAACAATTTGCTAATTCTTTCCCTTCTTGTCTTAATTGCTTGCTGGATTTAAATGCAGTCAGGGTAACAGGAATTGTAAGGCATTTTAGATAATTTTAGATTAATTTTAGATAAGACTATTAATAAATATTTGAAAATAGGTATTTATTGCTGAAGGACAGGGCATAATAGCTTAAGCACAGTGCTGATTAATTTATCTGTGTAGTGCTCTGTTTAGATCTTGCTTGCATCTGACTAGCTCAAACCACAAGCAGATGCTCTGGGACTTGTCTGCCCTTAACCTGTGTACTTTGTGAGTTCCAGTGTGAAAAAAAGCTTATCTATTTTCCTGTGGTGTAAGTGGCAAAACTGTTTGGTAAACCTAATTAATTTACATTGATTTTCTAAAGAATACTTCACTTTTAATCAGAACTTAATGATTGCCCTAAGATAATTGCTGTTAACTTGTATAACTGCTAATACTTTGCGTATTGGCTCCAGACAAAAAGTGTTTTTCAAATTCCGTTTGTGTTTTTGATTGAAAGTCTTACCCTGTTTTGCTGGCTCTGCGATTAATGTTGTTTCGTATAGATACAGTTCTTGGCGTTCAAAATATAAACAATTTTAAAATACATATTTTAATATTTACATATATATGTAATAATTTACATATTGGAAAGTTAAAATGGCAGTTAAAGCTGTGTACCAGGATAATGGAAAGACAAGTAAAAATCATACCTCTTATTAGTATAAAGTGTTAGAAAACAAAGATACTGAAAGAGTTATGGTGTTCATAATGTAAATAAAATTATCAGTAAAAGAGCATTCTGAACTAAGAATATGTACCTATCAGCATATGAAATTCATCAATTATTATGAGATTTTACAAGGGTTTATAGATCTCTCGAGAAAATATTAGTCTGTTCACTATTTTAGTCTTCAAATTATTGCTTCTGAGTGCAGAAGGCCTAAGATGACATTAATTTCTTAATACTGTGTGCTTCTGTGGTAAGAGGTTTGGTTTTGTTACGGGAGAGACTTGGTTGTTATATTGTGTTATTGCCTTCCATAGGAATGTTTAAGTCATCAAAACCAGTGACTGTATTGTTTTATATGCAGCCACTATTTTTTGCCTGAATTTAACCTTTGAAACACTTATTTTTGAGGAGCTCCATATATTTCTTTGTGAAAGTTTTCCAGTTTTCCGTTGTATATTTTAGTGTTCTTGTTCTTTCCAAGCTCTCCCTTGGTTCCTAGTAGTGGTCTTGGTTATGTTTGAACAATAGTAAGGCGTTCACTTTACTGCTTAGAGACAAATGTGTGCCAGTCAAATGCAAAGAAGCCGTGTAAATGGTCTGCTGTTCATTTTTAATATTACCAAGGGCGTATGTTAATGGTTTGTGTTTTTTACATCTCTACGGTGAGTGAAACTCACTCCCTCAAACTGTGATCTCTTAACCAGTATATGGCAATTCCAATTAACTTCGCTCGGGGCTGAAGAGCATCTTAGACTGTAGCAAAGTCTCCCAGGACCACTTATACCACAAATACTGTAGTCATATTTTCTCATTATTTCCTTTCGGTTGTCACAAATACGATTTTCCAATGTTTTTAGAATTAGACCAAAAGCATAAAAGCTGCATAAGTATATAGAAAAGACAATTATTTTCCTTAACTCAAGGATCTTTTCTATCTTTTCTTACAGGTAGAAGCTTTCACAGTTTAATTCATTAACCTTGAGCTTTCATTTAAGTCAAAGAATATAGGGATCAGTTGGCTAAGAGAAGAAAATTACAGGGTTTTGAATTACTTGTTGTCTGATTTGTCTTTTTTTATTGTTATATTTAAGCTCTTGCATTTTGCATTACATCATGGAAAGTCAGAACCCTTGACTTTGGGAATTCATTGCATAGATTTGTAAGTGAGAACTGTCAAAATGATGGGCTTAAATTTGAAGTTAATAGTAGACATTTCTGTATCTCAATTGTGTAATTTTGTTACTTTTGAAGAAGAGACTTGTCTGCAGAGAAGCTTTATATCTGTAAATCATTGTACGCTTAAGTAATTTTTCTGGTTACATATACAGACCAGGTGGGAAGAGCAGTGTATTCGAGTACATGTTAGTAGACAAATTTCCGTAGTTTCTGTAACCCAGACTGAGAGTTCTTACTTGATATTAATTGCTAGAATTTTAGCAGCATTGTAGTTATATCCTTTTCTTCCTGAGATATGTTTAGCTTTTCAAGTAGGGAAACGTTTTTAGAAATTAGAACAGTAAAAGGCAATCTTAGGTTTATTGATCTCTGAACATAATGACCTTTGCGTTGTTGGAATGCTGGTGTGTTCAGCGTCACAGTGCTGAGCAAGCTCTAGTTGTCTTACAAACATCTGTGATTAGTAATTATTTTGCATTAACAGTAGGTAGGTATGTTTTTAGTTATATTCTTGGTTTCTGAAATATTGTTTGATTGGCTTGTTTATGTGAAATCGGTCTCTGTTCTTTGCCTTTTTCTTGCCCCTTATTGCACTGTAAATTTCATAGTGTGTGATATTAATGTCTTTTAAAATAAAATGACATAAAACTGGAATGCACATCAGTCTATCAGAGAACAGCGTTCATAAAATATTGAGTAGATCTAGTGAAAGCTTGGCATAAGAGTTTGTTAGATAAAATTTTCAGGTTTAATGAATGAGCAGTTTCTTCCTAAAATAAGTATTTTGTCTTCTCTGTTTTGATATTTTCATGTCTTACATGGTTCTAAATAATACTAATTTACAAAGCAAGAAGTGAAAAGATTTTAGCTTTCGCCAGCTCTGATCCAGACCTGTGTATTATCAAAGCTCTAATTAGAGTCTAATTTCTTTATTTCTTGGCTGATGAACCCTTGTCTCATTTTTAGTAATAAGTTGAGTGTTAAAATTAATTTTCTCCCTGGAAGAATGTTTTTTTAATACATTGGGAGGAAGTTCCCTGTAACTTTCACTGCTTCATCTAGATGTTATTATTAAAATTGGTAGGATGAGCTGATAAGAGCCTGTTCAGTAACCTTGGGTTAAGAGATTTTAAAACATCTCTCTACCTTGACACACAGCTGTTCTTACCATGCCCAACAGGCATCATGTTAGCTTCCTGATAGATAGGGGTTAGTCCCTAAATTTTTCGGGGCTCAGTTATCTGTTTTGCTCAATTCTGTCATTTGCTACTGCTTTAAATAATTACTTTGCTTCTCTTATTTACCAGTATTGTGTTGATGTGTTTAAGGTTAGGCTTTGCTGTCTAATTCAGCAACATCATAAATACAAAGACTTCCAAAGATAGATATGGCAATAATCTGATATAATTTTGATGGATTATTACAGCAGAATTAACATGACTTGATCCTTCCTTTCTAGAAAAGGTTAATTTCATTTTGTTCTTTTAACCATTTTTCTTTGCTGTCATGTTTAACAAAGATTAAAAGGTAAAAGTAATAAATGCACAACTACTTTTATTTTTCCTTGAGTTATAAAGAAATCAATTGTTACTAACAATTATGTATTGTGTGACTCTCTACAGAACAGAGCCTGATGAGGCCATATAAGGTGTTTCTTCTGTCTCTGCAAGTTGATTTACATGGGGATGATCCATAGAAAGGATGATAGAAATTAAAACTGAAATTAGATTGACTTATGCAAGTTATAGAGGCAGACCAAAAAAAGTATAAATTCAATATTTCAACCGTATTTAAATTTTTTCTTCACCAACCTAGATGTGTCATTACCTCATTCTTTTAGATGTTAGATGATTTTAGTATTTTCAAAAAACAAAAAGAAATGAGTCAGTCAAAGCTACATTTTTTGCCCCCCCCTTTTTTTTTCTGTTTAATAGAAATAGATAAAGACTGTGAAGATTTTCTTTTCCCATTAGGAGAAAGTGAACAGTATGTCATCTAGACTCCAAGATGTCGCTAAGAACAGGATTGGAGTTGCTCAAGCCACTTGGAAGAACTTTAACCTTTAGGGCTGGCACTATCTGGAGTGATCAAAGGATGTAAAAAGGTCACACAGGCACATACTTCTGTACTTTGCTACTGGAATGAAGTGACTGACTGCATCTAAAATTTCTTCTCAAATGTTGCATTTCTGTCACTTTTTATTTGTTAAGACAAGTTGTAAATATATACTGGCACCCTTATGGGAGGGGGCACAGAAACTACAACTTCCTTTCTTCACAGCTGAACAATTTCGTTTGAAGCCAGCGAACAGCCAATGTCCTGAGTTTTAAGTATACAAGGATGCTGAAGGATGTACATGCAGATATGTCTGTGTGCAGATAATACAAATTTGACCCTGATTGAAAATTTTTGTAACTGAACTATGGTTAAAGTACTGTGTCAGAGGCATGCTGTTTTATTAGTAGTAGTGTATTTTCATTCTAGATTTTAGAGGGAAGCAAAGAGGAGATATAAAGAGCTATCATTCAGTTTTTGTGTTATTGTAAGCTATAAGAATTAGGTGATTGGTTTTAAAACCCAAAATTGACAACATAAACAGTTAAATCAGATTGGGAGATAATCTGGTGGTGATGGCAAGTGGAGTAAAATGGTCCCTGAGGATATAGGTGTATTTTCCAAAAGTTACGGCAAATTCAGCAATACTTTTTTTTTCAAAATTGCCAAGTAATTTTAATTTTGTGTCCTGTAGGATGGTTGATTTAAGAGGCAGAGTACATGATGGGGTAACTGATCTGAAAATTAAAGAGGAGCGTATTGGATCAGAAGAAGATCTTACCATTTACCTTACAAGATACAGGTTTTAAAATCTCTATGTAGAGAATAGCACAATAGTCATGTTAGCTGATCTAATGAACAGTGGTGCATTTTACATTAATGGGACTGAAAATACATTTTATGAACTTTTTTGAGTGATACACTATAAGCAATGCAGTTGTAAACATAACATTAATATATAATTACATAATATATATACTATATAATATATATAATATTATAATATATATAGCAAGTATATAATAAGCTTCTATTTTACAAGACTATTTTAGTTTTCATATTCATTTTCGTGCTTACATGAAATCAAACAAGGAGATTAAAAGAGAAAAACTTATCTGTTTCATTGCAAATTCGTCACAGTTGTGACAAGGCAAACAAAACAGTTGTCTTCTCGTCTATACAAGCTTCTCTATCAACATATTGGAACACCGGTGGTGAGTAGCATCTCATGACCTGATGAATGCTGACTTCCACAATAATCACTGGAGAAATGCAAACATTAATTTAAAATTACGTTTTCTTATCTTTTGTCATCATTACAGTGCATTTATAGTTCTTGCCTAGAAGAAAACTCTCAAAGCTTAAATCTTGCAATAGAAACTTTCCGAAGTTACACAGTAATAAAGAAATGCAAATTCACATTTATCTTATTTTCCGAAGGACTTGTCTGTATATATTTCAAGCAACTCATATTCGAAGACTTATGGGAATATTGGTATAAAAGCAGTCAATGTAAAATAATATTTTTCTCCAGTGTGTACATATAGCCATATGCTTTTTCGCTAAATTGTATGGAACAATTTGCCAAATGAAGAAATTGAGATACAGTACATTACACTTGTGGATTGTACTGCTGCTATTTAAAAATTATCTATTGTCTTTTAACTGTGATTTTACTGTATATGTCTTCCAGATGTGTGGAGGTGATTGCCAAAGAAGGCCAGAACCTGAAAGAGCTATATTTAGTGTCCTGTAAGATCACTGACTATGGTATGTAATATATCAGTGTCTTTGATTTTTGAAGATTGAGTTCTACTGGCTTTGCACAGGGACTCTTATAAAAGTGTTGGTAATGTATAGATAAACATTTTTGAAACCTTTATCCATAAAAATAGGAAAATGTACAAAAAGTGTTTGATATACTTAAAAATATCTGTGGTTAGAAGTATGAAAGTCAGTGTACATGTGTGCTGTGAAATGTTCCTTACAGAATTGACAGTTACTGGGCAGACTGGGTAGAGTGCCCTTTGAATTGTCCCGGAGACCAGGAGAGCATTTGAGACAAAATCCAAAAATACGTTGCGTTTCTAGATGCTGCAAAAGCATAACTAAGCTATGAGTGTGGATTGATTGCCTATTGTAGGCCATAAAATTTGAATGAGCTTGATGATCCTTCAAGATGCTGTTACAATAAAATAGGGAGGAGCACCATAGGAAATAGGCTTTCTCTCTGATAGGTCACATAGAGAGACAGAATTTATATTTGGAGTACGAAAACTTCTTAGAACTTGAGTGTGTTTGAAGAGGCTGCTTTGTTTTATCTTGTTTTGTTTTTTTTCAAATAAGACGCTTACTTCTGGAATAAGGTTAAATTCTCAAACGTTTATCTCCCACTTGCATGCCTAAATTTCAGTAGGATTTATAAAATGTGTCTTTGAGATGTGCATCTTAGGTTTTCTGATTATTTTGTTTCCCATTCACTTTTTCTTTTTATTTTAACGTTTTGCTCCATGAGTTATATGATTACTATATTGAAGTGATAAATTGCCTTTCCAGTGGTCACAAACTCGTTCTTTTGTTTTCGCCTTCGGATTTTGCGCTTCACTGGGCTTTGCATGGGTCCCTTCAAGGGTATGTTGGTCTGCAGAGTGGAGCTTGCCTCATGTCCACAGTTTTAAACATGAGCTCACAATGCAGCTGTAGCACTTGTGGGAGCTTTGGGGCATGGCAGAGGAGAGCATGGGCCTATATCACCGTTTTCTTTGGTTTGCAGTTGTTTGTACTTCCATATGCAGAACAGATATCGCCAAAGTTGAAAACATAGATTTTCTTGGCTTGATGCCCCTTGGTCAAGATGAATTTGTGAATTGGGAACTGTCTGCTGGAAGTTCAGGGAGGGGAATTGTCCACAGAACACAAAGTGACAATGAAGGTGCTTCTTATTACTGCTGTAGGGTCAGAGGTGCAGGACCTTGGTGAACCTGAGACTGTCCATTTGTTTATTATATTTTGTCCATTTGTTTATTATAGATCTACTAGCTGTACTTTTGTCCCTTCTTTCTTTGACAACCCATGTAGAAAGAATTGTCGTCAGAATAATGGAATCCACATCTTGAGGATCACTAATTTCTCAAACTGTTTTCACCCTTCACTGGCTGCACTTGTTGAGAGGAAAATAGGATTTCTTCCAAAAGTAGGGAAACACACACTGAGAAACTGAAGTAAAGAAACTGAGGATAGGGAAGTCTTGCTTATGAAAGAATGGAGCAAGGGGAAAGGAAGTGTCCACAACTAGATGAGAAGTAGGAAGCGTGTTTCACAAAATGAATGAGTATATAAGCAGAGTTTGGATGATTAGCTTGGCAGCAATAGTCATCCAGCCTGAGCTTCTGTGAACTTCTGTGGACTAAGGCTCACCTGTCACTAGTGAGTTGGATTCTGCAGTCATTCAACCTTATTGCACTCAGTTACTGGGACTTCAAGAACATTTTCAGTTGATAGTGTTGATAATAGGTTTATTCCTCACTTAGAAATTTGACTATTTATGCTAATAAGGATCAGTAAGACATCCAGCAAAACAGCTGTGACAGTGACTGATTTTTGATACATTATTAAGACTAGCTGATTATCATAAACTTCAGCACATCTCAGCATGCCAGCCTGACGTATATGTTAATCTGCTTGTGATATCTGAGCTGAAAATGCAAAATAAACTTTAGCAAAGTAGAATTTATAAGCGTAATTTATGCTTTGTAAGGAAGTCAAAACTTTCACTTAGATTAAAAATGTGATAGCAAGTGAATATTAATTAGGTTAACTGGAGTGTTGCAGGGTGGAGCCAGGCTTCAGCCTTTTCCTTTCTTTCGTTTTCATCTATTTCCTGGTACTTCAGTGGAAGACTTTTCCACATTTTTTTGTAGTGCTGTTAAGTTGAAAAAGTGAGCCCCTTACAGTGCTGCGAGCTCAGTTTGTTGTTGAACTTCCTTTATCAAAGAAGCTGCCTCTCTTCTACCAAGGGGAAAGAGAAGCCGTTCTCTTCCTCAAAGGCTTTTCGAGCCCTCAAGTTCTTTGCACCTTTGTGGCACGTAGGGGGAATCAGCTGAGAAGCATGTGCCTAACTTCTTGTGGGATCATTCAGATGGTCTCCCGTGGTCTTACGAAGACTTACAGCTTCACATGTATAGTTGTTCAGGCTCCACCAAGAAGTAAGTAAGTAAGTAGTGTCTGAAGCTCTATGAGGCCGTGACTGGGTGGGAGCATACAGCTGTATGCAACTGTGCTTTTTTGTTTAATAATCCTGAGGGTGAAACACGTAATTGTTCTTGCTTTGGAATTTAAAATCTTCACACCTACTTTAAATTGTAACTATACACATTTTCACTGGGTTTTTAGAACATACCTAGAGCTGGTAACCAAATTTGTTGCAGCTTGATGGAGTACAGATGCAGGATTTTAAAAGCCCTCTTTGAAACTATTCATCAACAATTTTTAATACTACAGCAGTTAGCAGAGTTTTGACCTCTGGGACAATGTAATTGCTTAGCAATTCAACTGGAATAAAATAAGTAATGTTGCTAATTTCCAGCAAAATTTGTAACCATTTGAGACATTAATTAAGCAAAAATAATAATTGAAGTAAATAAAGAAAATAATTACAGAAAAATCTGTTATTGTTGCCCTGGAATTAATGCTTTAGATAGGTATATATGAGGTGATTTCATGTACTCCAGCAAAGACTGTGAAGTGTGAACTTCATAATTTTGTTCATTTCATTCTTTTGTTTGCTGATTTATACAATAAGACAGCATATAAAACTACCAGACAGACATGCTTATATGCAATTAGTATTTTTAAAAAACGCTAAAATACTAGGTTCTGTTTTGAGGCCTAAAAGATTAATTAAAAACCCTACACTCTGATAATGTCACCATAGGCAACATTACTTTCTCTGACATTTTACTGCCCAGAAAAGCGTTTTGTTATACTATACAAAAAGACAGAAGAGGATTCAAAGAGGAATTGACATATGTGTACATACTAAGAATTGTTAACTCATGAGAAAAAAAAAAAATGTTGCTCTATTTCATGTTACATTACAAAATGGTTAATTCTGTTTTTTTGATGCAAAAAAATATATTTTGTTTACTTTTGAAAAATTTATAGGGTGATATCTTTATTTATATGTTCAGCATAATTTTCTAAAAATCCATCTTAATTAGTGATATTTTTCACAGTGTAACGTGCTAGGATGCTGAAAATGACTTTAAAAGTTTCTTTACATCCAGCACATTGTTAAATGCTAAATATTCACTAGAATTTACCTAGACTGACAGGAGAGACTGAATTAGTATAACCTTTGAGATAAATACCTGTTTTCCCAAGAACACAGAGAGTGACTTTAAAGCTGACATTAGTTATATCATTTTGCCCTTTTGTTAAACAATCATGAATTAAACATATATTGTCAGTGTTATCCTTGAATTTCCTGCCTTTTGTTGATTTGTGTCACAACCTTAACTTTACTTAAACACAGGGGATTTTGTATTTAAGCTTTTACTACGAACTAGTAAGAAAGCTAGGCTTTCCTAGCTATGGGGAGACTGTGTGTCAAATAAATTAGGTTGATGTGAACAAGTATAGCGGTGAGCTAGGGCAGCAAGCACAGACAGAATTGTGTAACTGTCTTTTCAATTTTATGCGCTAGTTCTGGGTTTTACTGATATCTTTAGTGCTGGGATTTTGTCTTAAGTAAATTATTGCTTATAAAGTTTGTAAAGATGCGGAGTGCTATGCACTCTGAAACACAAAATTAAGATTTTGTCTTCAAAGATGAAAAGATATGATGAAATTAGCCTGTGAAATAGAACTAGAAGTTTTATGGGTCTGATCTTGCAGTAATGTTAAGTGTAAATTTACTAAGAATTACTTTAAAACTGCATTCTTGCCAGTAGTGAAAGATAGAAGTCTCTGATGCTTTACTTCCGCTTTAGAAAATTAGTCAGACCAGTGTTTTTTGTCTGCATGTGCAGAAAGTAATTTCAAGGCTTTAAATTGTAGGCTTCCACTAAAAGGAAAAAAAAAAAAATCCAAAGCAAACCAAGCCCCAGCCTCCCCCCTCCACACACACTGCCCCCCCCCCCCCCCCCAAAAAAAAAAAGACACAACTTTTGAAAAAAATTTTGAAGAGTTTGTACAAAGTCAGCACTTCATACAGCTGCACTGTGGGAAATCAATTCAGAAATTTCTGAGAAAACACAGTACCTAAACTGTCATTAATAGGATTGTAGTTAGCATAGTTTAGGGAATATGTTTATCTCAGAACAATTCCTGTCAAGTACCCTGCAGAAGATAACAGTTGTCTTGATAGTTGTCTTGTAGAATTTCCATTACCTACTAGTTCTGGATTTGCCTAACTTAAAAAGATGCTTCTAAATTCTAATGTTTTAATATTTAGGCTACATATGCTTTGTATTTTGAAATTATATTTTAAATTTTCTCCTCATTACAGTGCATTTACAGTTCTTACCTAGAAGAAAACTCTCAAAGCTTAAATCTTGCAATAGAAACTTTCCAAAGTTACACTGTAATAAAGAAATGCAAATTCATATTTATATTATTCTCCAAAGGACTTGTCTGTATATATTTCAGGGATCACGTCTTCCTACTGAATAATACAGATAAATCCCATGAGAGTCACTTGAGTTTTCTCTCCAATATTTGGAATTGTCATGTAAATCATAAAGAATAAGCATGCTGTATTTCTTAACAAAAGTATGTTTCGTTTCTGCTTCTCATTTGGATTAGCTAAGCTCTCTAATGCTTGGTCTCACTAAACTATTTCTTTTCTAACTTTAACCTTTTAAATCTATTTTTAAAACACCATGTCTTTTGTGCAGTATTACTCAGAAGGGAAGTACATTTTTTGTGGGATAAATGCAGCACTTATGGATAGAAAGAACAGAACATGGAATAAATACATTTTTTAGTTAAAAAGATATCATCCTCACACATTACTGGTTTACAATCTCTTCTTTAATTTATATCATTTAAATAAATTTAGTTTTCATTTTCTCTTTCAAATTTGTTTTGAATTACTGCTGTATTGAGTTCCAGGTTTCTCTTCTCAGAATCAATCTTTCCCCTATTATGTTTTCCTGTCCTGTGTGTATTTCTTTGTCTTCTGTACTCTTCTAATGACCCAATGCATACAAACAGTAATCACACTGAGAGCTATGTTTATGCTTGTAGGTAAGTGCACAGATAATCTTTTAAGGTCCAGGGCCTCTGTTATCTTCTTTAGTGGTTATGTATGTTATGCATATATATGTACATTTGTGTGTGTGTATATAAAATGGTGGTATTAGATTATCTAATTACTTTAAATATTTATTGCTTTATACATATGAAAAAAAAGGAATATATATGTGTATTGCTTTCTTAGAAACTTATTTTTTCTTCCTTTCCACAAAAGTATTTTCTCTCTACTTTTTGTTCTGTTACTTAGTTATTCAGAAACCTGAACTCACTGAAGTAAATCAGCAGGATTGTTGACATTGAGTGCCAAATTTTGAGGTTATTTGCTTAGCTTGAAGGTTCCTTTTCTGTGGTCAGGCTTCAACTTTAACTGCAGTAGACTGTAAGAATTAATTACCTGAACAATAAGTAGGTGGTAAGTGATCTGTACCCTGTTGTATGTATTAATGATACCTACTTCCTTTGACAAAATCTCTATCAGCTAGTTTGCTTTTATATTAAAATGTTCATCCTTTCAGAATTCTGAAGCAAATATTTCTATAGAAACTCTGATAATTATAAGGATCAGTGAAAACTTATTCTAGTAATAGAGTGAGTTACAGACTTTTATGTAGTTTAACAAAGCGGCAATACACAGTATAACTTACTATCCCTTCCTCCATTTAGATGGCATTACTGTTTATGTTGTAGTGTGCAGCGTGAAGACTTGGAGTCTTTTCATGTGTTTCAGATTGTCTGTACATTTCCCTCAGCTAGCAGAAAAAATTATTATAGAGTGTACAGCTTTTGTAAGGATGTTTTTCAACTTTTTTGTTCTGATTTTTTGACTTCCTTTTATATTGTTGTTTTAGTTTGGAGTAGTTGTTCACCTACAGCCTTGCATGTATTGACACCTAATTTTGTTTCTGTAAGGGATCCTGTTGACATTGAAACCAAGAGGATTGTTAATGTGAAGAAAGAGAGCCGTATACTCATGTATTTTGGGGTTGGAACCGTATCTTCTTTAGTTCTGATAAGAATGTTCAAGGAGTGAATCAATAAGTTTAGTCACCTGTCTAGAGTTTTCAGTAGAAATTATTAAGAAGAAAAAGTCAAATTAAAACTTTATTAAAAACAATCACTGAAGCACAAAAGAGCCCTTGAGCAATCTGTCAACACTATATATAAGTATGAAAAAACAACTTTTCTTTGTATAAGTTTTGTCAGTATTCCTGATGTCATGAAAATTCTGTGCACTTTTCTTTAAAAGTTTATTTGAGGTATTTACCAAATAAGAGATAGTTGCCAATCCTTTGTCCTATGGTACATAAGGAAGGATTTTGTCTTTAAACAATGAGATGAGACAGACTTCTTAACTATTTTTTGTCATACTAGGAGGTGGGTTCTCCCCCTGAACCTGTACCCTTAAAAAATAGTGTAGTAGAATAGCCAGTTGGGGGAACCTGGATATAGATGCAATTTTGAATCACCAAGATGAACAGAGCAAAAGCCTATGATTTGTACACAGTTTGTTCCCAGTTGTTTGTTCTAAATGTAGAAAACTGAGATGTGTTTTACATCAACTTTGGTTTGTCTTGTAGAGAGATACACAGGTACTGTTGTTTTAATTTAATTTCTTTTGTGGGAAACTTAGTGGTTTGGGTTGTTATTTCGATTCTTTGGTGACAAACTTGGCAGTAGTTTATCGATCATAATAGAAGATTTAGTTTTGTGCTTTTTTATCTGTACAGAGAGGTGCTTCAGCTAATCTTTGGAAAAACACACCACATTTCTGAGTACCAAAACACAAATGTATTTCTCATGTAACAAAAAATTAAATGACCTCTGCCTGTATTGCCAGAAATACATTTCCAGATTCTTTTATTCATTTGCTGTATTTAATGTGTTAGGAAATTGTATTATAATACTAAACTTTCATTTGACCCAGGACCCAGCATCTGTTCTCTTGTGGTGTTTGTATTTCCTGTTTTATACGACCTTTAAGAAAATAACTTAAAGCTTTACTCCTTCAGCACCTTGAAAACAGTGTGCTAGGTGTCTTTTCAGTGAGCTACCACACAGCAAAAATATGTTTTAAATTATATCTAAAAGCTTGTTTGCAACTCAAGACTAATTTAAAGTGCAAATAATTGCATGTGAACTATATAATTACGATCATATTATGAACATTACGGTCATTGCAATTTGGTTTTGTATTTTGCTAAACCCTCCCAAACTACCAAAGAAATGTATTGTATATTTTTCATTTTTGTCTTATCTTTCATTTCAAACAGTATCTGTTAATTTCACACTGCAATGGAGAATACCATTCCCAGCAGAACAAGATTTGCAGTCAGTAGACTTAATTGATAAAAACAACTGTGGAACTTGTATTTAAAACTATGCTATTTCTGACTTGGTTAAAATATAATTTAATTTAAAAGTTCAAAACATTTCATATTTTTGACAAATAAGCAATGACTCACACTAGCATGGTGTTGCTATAGTCCAGTTTTACATTTAATTCATTGAAGTTTTGACTTAATTTAAAATTTGCCGCTAAACCACTTTATTTATTGAGTAGCAATTACCAGCATACTTCAAAAAATCCATACGTTAGCTATATTTAAAGTTATTCTTATAAAACCTAGTGTTAATCTCAGTGGGGATTATTTAAGGATCCGTCTCATAATTCTAATTTAAAAGCAACATATGTATTTTTCTTAAGTGAGAGAAAACAGAACTCAAAAAGGGAAAAAAAAGGAATTTACCAAGTCTTTTTCTATTTAATCAGTTGTGATACAAAACTCTGGTTGATATATGTAATTATACAAGTAAAGAGTTGCACCGCATTTTAAAGTGGCTGTGCTAGTCTGCAGTTGCAACTTATTTCTTCTAAATTCTAGAAGCCAGTTTTATATTGCCTTTCTAATGCACTATGAAGTATATTTTAACAAATTACATTTTAAAATTAGTATGTTACTTCAGTGCTGCCTGAATAAAAGTTATTATTTTCTTCAGGCAGCATCCATAAGGGAGATTTCCATTCAGAGTGCTTAAATATGACAACAGCTGTTTAAACATCTTAGCAACTAATATAGTTTCACATAATTACTCAAACTAAGTCAAGTCTTTAAAAATACTATTTTTTATGGTAGGGTTGCCTTTCTATATTCTATTTTATAATTTCTGTTGGCTATTTATTGAATTCCAGTAATGTTCAGATTAACGAAGGGGAGGCTCGTTTTGACCATAATCTAATTGTCTGCCTGCCTTAAAAAATATATATATATATAAAGTGGAGGTACTAATAATGAAATTATTTTGAATGCCTAAACACAAGGAAAAAATTATTCTATTCTTTTAATCATTTCTGTAGTCTCAAGGATTGCAGTAAGTGACTGAATACCTAGAAACAATTTTTTTCTTTAAATGCCTGAAAAAATACTGGTAAAGATATTGATGTAGTTTACTAGAACAGAAATAAAATCAAATGGCTAATATCACAGCAATATAATAAATATTCGTTTAGAGCCTTAATTTTTTTAATAAAAAAATGAAAATGCGTAACAAAAGCAGTTCAATCATTAAATGTTTTTGAGAATTGAAAGGAGAATATGGAAACAATCCTAAATCTATTGCTTCTCTGCCTTATGACATATCACCAAGGCCTCATTATGTAAAGAGATGAATAGAGCTGTTATGTTTAAGTATGGTATTTACGGACCTATATTTAAATATCAAGAAGTAGGGACTGTGTCATTTTTTCATTCATATTAGTTTGAAACATTAATTATGAGTCAACGGCAAAAACAGTAATAAAAATTCTTGTAACATGGGTTTTTGTCAACTTGTCTAGGAACAGAGGATGCGTCCAAAATATATTTTATGTTTGGTAATGAGGGGATGAGTGGTACTTCTGCTCTGCATTCCTTTAATTGTGGTGATTCTGGGTTAGCTTTGGTGTGACAACAGCATTTGATTGTTATCTGTAATAAGGTATACATAGAAGTTCATGTTGTTTGTAATCTCTTTCCACGTCACAGTACAACAGGGTGTAGAAACTGTTCTGTTACTGATGTAGGGGACATGATTCACTTCATAAATAATCTGAAAGGCAAGAAATCTTTGTGCTTTCAAAAATTAATGTATCGACATCAAAGTTTTAGTTTGGTCAACTTCAAAGATTTGAAGAGTTTTCTATAAAAAGTAAGTCTCAAAGTAGCTCTTAAGGTATGTATTTTAGTTCCTCATAAGTCAAGTGGGATCGTTTTAGCTTTTGAAACGTCAAGTATCTTTCCAAAACACTCAAACAACAAGATTGCTTTATTTGCAGTTCTCTTTGGCTGGGTGCCGTCGCCCCTCATTTTTAGCTGTACATACTGAACTATATTACTTATAATTACAGGATGCTTAATACAAAAGTGTGGTCTATGTCCAAAAATACATAGGTACAAGGTTGTTAGTACAAAGAGAAAGGAATAAAAGTGGATAAAGGGAATTCTTGAATACTCTAAGAAAACAAATCTAATATATACAATTTTTTGTAAAAGTAGGGAATTTAGATTCTTCTGTTCATTTTTATACATGCTTTGTAACTGATAAATGAAGCAACTTCCACAATGTCAACCTGTTTAGAGACTTTAAAAAAGAATATAAATTTTTGGAATTTTTGAATGCTATTGGCTAGATAAAATGATCCAGTTTTACAAACTTCTAAAACTTTTCACTAATCTGAAGATATTAATACTTCTTATTTTCTGTCCAGGTCAGTGTTCTGTCAGGGTTTTTTAAACATTTTAAATAGAATTTATGTTATATGTGATGCAACTAAATTATCTTTTAGGAACTTGCTAGTTCTGCCATGTATGGATATGAGAATAAAGATGACATGTAAAAGAAATTTTTCGTACTACCAAAATTTGAAAGCACAGAAATTGTAGCTTACATTTTGCATAAGTCATTTTAATTTGAAGATGTAGTAGCATCTCTGCTTCAAGTTTGGAAGCATATATGTTCCCTTGTTAAATCTGTAGGTCTACACCAGTAATAGTAGTCTAGTGTCAAATTTATATTTAAAAACACTGTAGCTGATTTTTAGTTGTACCAACTTAAATGGTAATGAACACTAACTTGTCAACAATGCTAGCAGTTCACAGTCTCTTACCTGTGTTTTCTTAAATAATTAATTAGTTCATGCATCTTGCTTTTTGAGTACCTGAGTTAGTACAATGTAAATGAAAGGGTTTTCTCACTTCAAGCACCTATCGGGTATCTTAAGTTGGCTACTCACTCACATACAAAGAAAGCATCCTAGAATAACTGCTTGCTTTTTGAGAAATTGCTCACCTGAAATTTAGCAAGCAACCAGGAAACAGAAATGTCAAGGATGAAATTCGAGTTGTTCATCAGCTCATCTTACGGTTTGTAAGAATTTCTCAAAGATCTAGGTCTTATTACATTAGAGGTTGAACATGAACATTAGCCAAACTGTTTATATGGTATGATAAAAAAATCATAGAAATTTTTGAGGAAAGGGATCTCTGTGAGTCAGCTGGTCCAGCCTGGCACTCAGGGTGGGGCTGTCACCAGCCCAAATCAGTCCCACTGTGGCTCTGCCTGGCTATTTCTTGAAGACTTCCAGGGATAGAGGTTCTACTGCATCTCTTCTGTGCTGTACTTACACTCCTAAAGATTTTTATTTTTTTTTCTAATGCTCAACCTAAATCTCACAAGCCACACTGTGTGGTCGTTGACCTTGTTACATGATTTGATGAGCTCATGAGTCAACTTTGATTCCATCATTTTCATAACCACCAGTACAACTCAGATCTTACCACAGTGAAGTATTTGTGGAAAGAAGAAATGTGTGTTAGTTTTGCATTTGAAATGAACCTGGAGCTGAATAAAATTGGAAATTAACAGATGTTAAAAAGTACTTAGAAGAAGAACTTTCTATTTCTTGGTTAGGCAACCAACGGCTTTTCCTATCAGGAGTTTTTTATGCTGCATATTTATCACATTGAATTTTTCCTTAGGCCACAAGCATTTTTTTCACTGTTTCATTTTAACTTATTAACTTATTGTTTAGAGAAAAAAAACTAATGCTGTGTGAATTAATTATATTTGCATTTTTTTTGCAGTTACATGGAAAAATTATTAAAAGTCAGTGAGTGTTCCCTATAGCTTTGTTTTAAACCAGTGGGGATACTGGAAAAAAAGTAAAAGCTTCTTTAAACTGCTTAGATGTTGCTGTATTTTAATGATGGTAAACCACAAGTTCTGTAAGTTTTATTTGGTTTTGAAAACAAACACAAAGAAGAAGACCTTATCTTTGAACAGCAATACAGGGTGAAGTTCTCTAACATCCTAACCTACTAGCTCTGCTGGTAACATCTCTGTTACGAAAAATGAAAGAGAGGAGATCATAGTACTTAACAGGTGCTGCCTAGTAAAAGGACACATTGCATAATTAACTTAAACCAGTTTCTGGTCTGGTGCAACAAATCCCAAAGTATGTGTATTGTACATCTGCTATACTCATCTCACTTTTCATCTGAATCCCTGCTATTTCCTTAGAAGCAGAGATTTGTACCTTTTTTGACAAATGAAGTGGAAAATACCAGTGGAATGTAACCTTTACTGTTAGTCTACAGTTGATTCTTTATCTTTTCCTCTACCATCATAAAACTTTGTTGTCTGACTTAGTGTATCAGTTTTTCTTGGTTGATGTTAAGGAGGATCAAAACCGGTGTAACAGAGTTTGGAAGCTATTTCCAGACCCAAACTTAGTCAGGGTCATAACTAATGATGCCCTAAAGGGGCATTGCTATACCTAAGTTTTAGGAACTTGGTCACATAGAGGAACCCAGAACTTCTGACTGGGATCATGGTATCCTTCAGGTTTTTGGATATCTCAGATGGCCAGGCAGAAAGATGACACTAAATGAGAAGTTATTTGGAGCTATGTTTTTAAGAAAAAATGAGCACAGTAACATATTTAAAATTTCGTTCCCCTTTCTTTGATTTGTGCGTTTCAGTTACGTTGCATTCGTCAATCAGAGTGATAGTGGCTGGTGTGTTTTGTGTTGAATTTGGTGGTATTGGCACACGTGAGGAGTTCTTTGAGCCCCTGTACTGGGATGACTCCATAGAGGACTCTGTTCTTTCTTCCTGGGTCCACATGGGACTGTTTAGATCAGGAAAGTTCTTGTATATGCTGAGAAAGTGGAAAAACATGTTAATAGGGAATTTTCAGTGAAAAAGATGTGCTTTATTTAGGGTGATACTTTCGGCAGCTACCAACCAATATACTTACTCGGTCCAAATCTTGAAGTATCTATTTTTTGCTGTATGTCCTTGAAGTGATGCTTGTGTCTGTCACTGAAAGAATTTATTATACCCATAGATTTCACTTCGGCTGCTTAAATGATCTCTTCTGTTTCTCTTTCATAGTTTAGGGAGAAATTAGTTATTTATTTTTCTTAGCGGTAGTTCAACAATTTTATGTAAACAGAACTTGTTTTCTCTACCATGCTGTGTTCTTGCCAGACAATGAAAGGAAGAGGATTAAGAAACCATTCTGATCAAATATTACTGAGAAAAAAGAAGGAAAAAAGAAATCCATTTTGTCCTTTGATCAATAAATATAGACGTGCACCTTGAAACTAATAGAGACTGCAAACTGAAAGAAACCTAATTCGTCAAGGTTTCCCCCTGAAATCCGTATTTTTTTATGAGCTATGATTTATGACCAGTGAGGTTTTGCACAGGTTTTGTAAAATAGGCTAGAAGATACACTGGCTTTGTATCTGCACAAAATTTTTGTGTGATCTTACATAGAGGGGCTTGCCAACAGCTGTGTGTTTGCATTTGAACGCATTTACCCATAACTGCACATGCATGTACAAACACACACACAGGAAAAAATACCTTAGATGAATGCTTTTTCTTTGTATTTGTTTCTTATATATTCAGAATTCAAAAATTACCTTTAGAGTACAGAAATAACACACATCTTACAAGGATGTCTTTAAGGGAAAAGGAAGAAAATTAAATAGCTGTTTAAAATATTTTTTTTACATATTTGACTTATTAATAATGAAATTAAGCATTTTGTAAGTCAAGTACATTACTGGTGAATTTCTTCACGTGCATTCCTGTTATTTTTTAATCAAAATAAAAAGGTCAACAATGTAGTCCTTCTGGTAAAATAAACTACAATTTGATTACTTTCTGCTAATGCATAATACCATTTAATTTGATTTTAGAAAGAGGAAGGTCTCTAATGGAAGGGAAATGGATGTATAAATTAGGCATGCCCTCTTATATTTACTTCTGTTTATGCAGTTGTAAATATTGCTGCTAGTGCAAAACAAAGAAATAACAATATTTTAATTGTAAACAATTTTGAAAAATATATATGAAATGTGCAGGCACAAAACCTGCTTCAAATTTATAAAGTGCCTTAATCTCATTGAGTTATCCAATTGTGCTGTGCCATTTAAATAAAATTTAAAAAATAAAGGCAATTCTGAAAGCTGTGTGGACTAGTGATACAACCCATCACACAAGAACCCAGTTCCCCATTTCATGGATATTTAATTAATTATATGGGTCACGTGGAAGGATTGGTTGTTTCAGATAACATACAGAAACCCTGTAATACTTTTGTACTATAGGTACACATAGCTCTTTCTTTAGATAGGTGAAATTACGTATCCACACATCTATGCTCAGTTGCTGATGTGAGATGCTCATGATTCTCTAATCATCATAGTTGCAACTTTGTGTATTGTCACTCATCCAGTTACCAAAGATTCCAGTACTAGAGATTTTGAAGCACCTTGCCATCTGCAGATAAAAAGTCTATAATCTTGCATCAAGATTGAACAAAGAAGCATTTGTGTAGTTCCTATGGGAAGTGGCTTAGAACTGCACACAGAGAGTTAAGCTTATTACTGTATTTGATAATGGAGCTACTGACAGGTCTTTTGTTGAGTGAGAGTTGGTGCACGTCAGACTGTGAAAGATGGAAAGCCTTGTTGATTTTTTTGCTGACATAGACTTTAAATCTTAAACATCGGATGATATCACATAGGGAATAAAAGCAGCTTTAGATGTATGGGAATAAAAGCAGAAGAATTCAAAATAAAACCAATCAGTCACAGCAATCACATGTACAGCCACGATTTAGGGAAAAAGTCTTTGGATTTTTTGCTGTCAGCTGGAACCTTGATCTGTTCTGGAACTCAGAAAAGATTCTCTCTGCTTTTCAAAGTTGTAATTGATTATGTAAACTATTTTCAAATTCTGCTACACTGAACACAGAGTTTATGGTAACTTTCAACTCTGTTGATGGTCTCGAGGCAACCTGAATCTGTTTTGGAGACATCAGCCTTCACTGTTGCTCCAGAATGTCTGGATAAAAAAGAAAAAAATCAAATGTTAACATTGGCTGTTGCAAATTTTGGATATGTATTGCTGAATTTCTGTCACTTTGTATGAGGAATGCTACTGTAAGTGCACTCTTACCTAGACCTGGCCTCTTTTCACTTTCCAGATGTTTTCATAAGTGCAGCATAGGTATTTTCAGTCTTTTCCAAAGTTAACAGCCAAACTACCTTTTCTCTGAAGGATCAGACAAGATAGCAGGCTCACATAGAAGCCACTAATACGTGGGCTGGTGGCCCTTGGGAGGAGAAGAGGGGTCCAGGGATTTGATTGCTCCAGCAGTTTGACTGGCCTATGCAGAGTTAGGATGTAGTTTCAGCCAGGGGAATCTGGGCTGTTACATTGGGAGCTCTGAGGTGAGACCCTCAAGACAATTGGGGAATAGGGGATTCCTGGGCTCGAGAGTGTTAATGTGTTAAAGCATAGATAATTTTGTCTCAGGAATAGGAGGAATAGCAGGTATGGATGCTAGAGTGGAAGGGGTAGGGAGAGGGTCTTCAGCGAGGGTTAGGGGTTGCTCAGGCCACCACTTTACTTGGGGAAAGGAATACACACACAGGCACAGGCCCTTATTCTTCTTGTTCATTGTACAGAAATGTTAATTCCCAACCCATTCAACTTCTCTGTTCCTACCAGAAACATAGTATGTAAGAGTGCTGTTAATAAACACGCCCTCTTGCCTCCCATATTTAAACATTTAAATCAGCCTTATCTCTGCTATGATTAAATTCTTTTCCAGATGAAAACTGAGAACTAGAAAAGTATATCAATTTGCAACAATGACACACATGTATCATATATTGAAAAGCTTTTCTTAGAATTATATGCATTATATGATAGGTATTTCTAGAGTTTTAGAAGAAAAGTTGCAGAGAGTCAGATCTGTATTCTGAAGCTGTGAAACCTCTTGCTGTCTGAGGCATTGTAGAGCCAGTATCTATTTGCTTTTAAGGCTTTTTAAGAAAAAAAAAAAGCATTTTGGTATTTTGAAAAAACAGAATATTCTAGGCCATCTGGTACAAATACTGGCAGGAAGAAAGTTGCCATGCAGTGGTGGAATATTGGAGTCAGAAATTTACAGAAATTCAGACATTTCTTAGTTTTTTTTATTCTTCATGACTGTTGTAAAGTCAAACGTTTGCATTCATAAAGTCTTTAGCTACTCTTCCACTTTAGGCCTGCTCAGTGTTGGGGCCAGTTCTGTTTAGTGTAATTATCAGTGATCTGGACAAGGGGATTGACTGCACCCTCAATAAGTTTGCAGATGACACCAAGCTGGGTGGAAGTTTGATCTGCTGAAGGGTAGGAAGGCTCTGCAGAGGGACCTGGGTAGGCTGGATCGATGGGCTGAGGCCATTTGTATGAGGTTCAACAAGGCCAAGTGCTGGATCCTGCACTTGGGTCACAACAGCCCCATGCAGCACTACAGGCTTGGGGATGAGAGACTGGAAAGCTGCCTGACAGAAAAGGACCTGGGGGTGCTGATCGACAGCCAGCTGAACATGAGCCAGCAGTGTGCCCAGGTGGCCAAGAAGGCCAACAGCATCCTGGCCTGTGTCAGTAATAGTGTGGGCAGCAGGAGTAGGGAAGCGATCATGCCCCTGTACTGGGCACTAGTGAGACCGCACCTCGAATACTGTGTGTGGTTTTGGGCCTCTCACGTCAAAAAAGATATTTAAATGCTGGAGTATGTCCAGAGAAGGGCAATGAAGCTGGTGAAGGGCCTGGAGAACAGGTCTTATTAGGAGCAGCTGAGCAAGCTGCGTTTATTTAGTCTGGAGAAGAGGAGACTGAGGGGAGACCTTACTGGTCTCTACAACTACCTGAAAAGAGGTGGATGTTGGTCTCTTCTCCCAAGGAACAAGTGATAGGACAAGAGGAAATGGCCTCAGGTTGCACCAGGGGAGGTTTATATTGGATATTAGGAAAAAATTCTTCACCGAAATGGTTGTCAAGCACTGATAAGACTGCCCAGGGAAGTGGTGGCATCATGGTCCCAGGAGGCGTTTAAAAGACATGTAGATGTGGCACTTAGGGACACGTTTTAGTGGTGAACTTGTCCATGTTATGTTTACGGTTGGACTCGATGATCTTAAAGGTCTTTCCCAACCTAAATGATTCTGTGATTCTATGATTTTTAATAATTTTATTTGTGTGGCAGGATATGAATAATCTCTACTGTCTTTATAGCCATAGGCTGGAAGTTGTAATGGATACCCATCTCTGCTTTCAGTTTACAATGGCAATACTATGCAAACATCAGCTTCACCCCACATTCTTGTTTTGCAAGTACATAGTTTATAGAGTAAGCATTTCTGCTGCCTTTCTGTTGGTTTTGTTGTTGTTGCTGCTGTTGTTGTTTTCAAGTTACAGTTTCTCTAATCTGCCATTGTTACTTGCATATTTGCAGGAAATTGTCTTAGCTTTTGTAGATTTAAACTGCTTATTCTTCAGATATGCCCTGTGGCCTCTGTTTTAATGTGTTCTTGAAGCAGAAGAATCCCCTATTAAGAAATGTCTTCTTTGTGATGAGAAAGAAACTTAGGTTTTTAAGTTCTTCTTTCCAGCTCCTCGCTCATGTCTAATTTCAGCTTTCAATATTTGGCACATACATTTACCTTCTCCAAGTACCTGTTCTCCATCTTACCTCTCGGTGTAGGAGCAAGCAAAACAGATTACTTTCACATTTTAACTGTGATTGTGAGGACAGAAAGCATCTGAAGTTGGGTTTAGTTTCTGTTTGGAAACAACAATAGAATAAAAGGTAGATAGTTCTGTCTTAAATATTTACATGTGGATTTCATTACTAGAAAATCAGTAATCACATTAAAACTAGATATAGTATTTATGGGTTCTGTACAAACTCTTGGGCATACAACTTTTAGGCAGATTTCAGAAATACTGTTTGAAAACAGCATTTGAAAGCTGTTTTGTGAGCTGCTTGTTAGTATCAGCGTTGTCAGTTTAGAAGTGGAATTAGCTAACAGACATTTTAAAGCACTTCTGTCTATCCAAATAGCATCTGAGCACCAAGAGAGCAATATTGATTGATAAAATATTTGTTGTTCTGTCTAGAATCTTTGGCACCAATTCATCGTTCTTACTGAAGAAAGGATAGGCTAAAATTACATAAAACTAAGTTAGGTGGGAAAAATAACTGCATTTGTGGTAGGGATACATAATGTACTTGGAGCTGGTTTATGTAATTATGAAAGTATGGATTGCTCTTATGAAGTATGAGTAGTCAGGGTGACATTTTAAAGGGAAAATGAAGATTGAAAATAAAAAATGGATAGAAAAGTGATGTGATCCAGAAAGCTCACGAATTGATCTGTTACTGTAATAGTTTCAATAGAGAACTAAAAGTTTCTTTCTAGTTTAATTCATGAACAAAGGAAGACTTAGTATAGGAAGATGTGAAATATTAGAAAAGCTCTCTCCGTTGAAAGGAACCTGGGAAATAATTCTCTATTTGTCAAGGTCCAGGAGACGTCTTTTCTGTCCTCTGGGCACAGGTAAGCCTCAAACTGTCTGACAGCTAATAAACAGGGAAAATTATGCACAAAATGCATGTCTGCTTTAAACTCCAAATTAGGCAAGCTGACCTGCAGAGTCACCACTTCAGAAAGAAAAATGGACACAGCCTAATGTAAGAAGCTTTGCAAATGTGTTAGTCAGAGAGAAGTCACCCGGACAGGACTGAAAAATACGAGCAGCAGAGAGAGGGGTTTATTTTCTCTGCTTTGAAGAAATTGGCTTCCTGAAGTTTTGCTTTTGGATATCATAGATGACTGGAATTGTTTGGAGCTTATCAAATCCTTCTCAGCCAGCAAAATAAGTAAGCACAAGAACATATGATACAAAGAAGCAGAGGTTTTCATGAGAAAGACCATGGTATTTTGTACTGGAAAATACTGTCTTCATAGTTCCAGATGTCAGCTACACTACACAGGCACAAACCAAGTCATTTATCCTGACGAAGTCTTTCTCTGTTGTCTTGAAAACTGATATCTGTTATTTCCTGCAAAGATCTGCATTAATTATCAGGCCAAGGCTCTTTCTTTAACTTTTTGGCTTGCTGCAGATTTATAACAAAATTAATGATGAAGGAAGTTCTTTTTGTTTTCACACTTGAAAGATAAGGTTGCTCAAAGTGATGGGATTGGAAGAACCCTGGAAATTTTTCTTTAAGTCTTTTTATCTTCTGGCCTATTGCAGTGGTAGCACAGTTCTGAAGCACCTATGCCTTGACATAAAAATCCAAGGCTGCCTGCCGTGATTTCATGGTTGCCTGTGCAAAGTAAAACATTTTGCTCAGTTTTTATTCTTTTCTTCATGCAGTGAGTATTTTTTAGTCAGGTTCTTTATTCCTGCCCACTATTACTACATGTTTGACTTCTGCTTAGCCTCTCTTCATATGAATGATGCCATTTCCAATACTTCTCTTTTACTGCATCTGGTAGGAAGGACAAATTAGGCATGTTTTAAGATGCAGAATAATAACTCAAGGAGTTAGTGAAAAACAAGATTCAGTTTGCTCTCTCTGTTGAGAGTAATTTTTGGCTTTATATACCAGAGAGGCCAAAAGGGCAGAATCAAGCCTTATGGAGAAATAAAGGGAGAGATTGAGAGAAAAGTTTTGAAGAAGCAAGAGGTATTTAAAGGGAGGTGGAAGGGAGGGGTTATGTTGTGCTTTATTGTGTAATCTACCCTACTTCTCTGCTTTTGAATTGTCTTCCCAGTCTTGTTACCTACTGGGAAAGATAGATTCAAAAACTGACTGCTGACACTTTTCACTTCATTCCACCTCTTCTTAGGAGAAAAAAGGAATAAAAATTTGATGTTTGGGGTTATTTAAGTCTCTTGTAACTTACATAATAGAAAGTGTATGTCCTCTATTGTTACTGGTACTTTCCGTGTGCTATTCAAGGAGCTTTAAATGCTCTATGTTCTCTGTGTGGGGGACAACACTGGTTATACATACTTTAAGATGCAGGATAATTGTCTACTCAAGGAATTAATGAAGCATAAAGTACAGTTACTAAATTCACACCCTGAATTATTTTGCTGTAGCTTTCCTAGGTAGGTAAACCAGAAGAATTGTAGAGCTATCATGCACTTTCTAGATCGATGCTATATCATGGACCATCTGCAAGGCAACAGTCTGACCTGCTTCATATGTAATGAAATGGTTTAATATCATCTCTTAGTTCTAGCACATAGTTAGCAAAGTCTTCTATAGGTTGGAATCGTAATGGTTTTTAAAGGAATGTTTCTGTGTTATATTCATGAATAATAAAAAAAAACTAACTTCCATAAGGAAATCTTATGCAGCTACATGAAAACTGGAAAAGGTACAAAAAGAAACAGTTAATCAAGCATGAAACCTTTTTGTAATATTTTTCATTTCAAGTGCCCAAATATTTTGTTGAAGAATTTTTACTTTGTTATTGATGGCTTTTTTTTTTACAAACAGCCATCACAGTGTATGCAAGGGTAAAGTCTAAACCCCTTAAACAAAGCTTTAAAATGGAATTTTCACTTAACTGGGCAACAGTATTTTGATGTCATCACTGTAATATCTCGTAGTCTCTAGAGAATACAGATGTATTAAACTGAAAAATGGGATGATGATTTTATCAAATAATCAGTCTGGTAATTGTGGTGAGATACTTCCATAAATTGAACAGTTTTCCAGACATGCAGTGATTCTTCAGCAGATTTCTGCCTTATGATTTAGACAAGTAGAAAAGTGTTTGTTGAATTAGCAAGAAAAAAGTCCAAAATCTAGTATTGTAGGAAACATTTTTCTTATAAATAAATGATCTATACTGAGGTAGCAATTTATCTGGCATTGAAGAAAACAAGTTGTTTTCAGGATTCTTTTAACAGTTGAAAAAAATGATTAAAGCTAAATGTCTTAATGCACTGTGTTCACAAACCAGCATCAACAGTCCTACTTCTTTTTACTGCAAACACAATTCAGGAGAGCATCCCTGATCAGGAAAATATGGAAGTACCAGCTGCTATGAATATAGATGGCTTTAAATGAAAGTTTAACTATTATCTGAAAATAATGCTTGTATTTGCTACTTACAAGAATATTACTAGTTATGTGTGGTGTTTCTTTATTTATTGGTGTTGTTTGATAATAGCCTTGTAGTAAGTGTATCTGAACAAGTTACATACACAGCTCCAGACTATTTGTCTCTTTGTGACTAGACTTTGTAAATGTTCTCGTTACAAAATGCAGTCCAAGCACTGGCCAAGTACTAGAAGCATTTACTTTTTAGGTCAGAAAGCAGAGAAACATGGTGTGTGTACTAGAGCAATTATTGACTTGCATGTTTTCAAATAATGATATAATCTGGGGTACAAGGAAACTGAAAAAGTTAATAAGCAAAGATAAAAACATAGATGTCTGTGCTTAGATGTCTTGAACTCAGTAGCTGACACATTAATTTTGTATCTTGATTTTTGTTTCAGTAAGTATTATTTTTGATGTATGAGAGGTTGGGGTGTTTTTTAATGGAGGATAGAATCATAGAATCATTTTGGTTGGAGGAGACCTTGAAGATCATCAAGTCCAAGCATTATCCTAACACTACCAAGCCCACCACTAAACCATGTCCCTAAGCATGACATCTATACGTCTTTTGAACACCCCCAGAGATGGTGGCTCCACCAGCTCCCTGGGCAGCCTGTTCCGATGACTAACCACTCTGTCAGTAAAGAAATTTTTCCTCATATCCAGTCTAAATCTCCCCTGGCACAGCTTGAGGCCATTACCTCTTGTCCTGTCGTTAGTTACTTGGGAGAAGAGACCAACACTGGCCTCACTACAATAGTTATTTTCAACAAGTGATACAGTTTTCAATGCATATCTTATCAGTTATTCTGTATAAATATGCTCTGTTTATAATTTATATATAGATATTTTATCGTGGTAATCATAACTGGAATACAGCTTTGCAAAATTGTCAAGATAACATCACCCTTTACAAAAAGTGTCCAACAGAATTTTTAGAATAATATATGGACTAGGTAATCCGTACCCCTCCTACCCATGCAAGCATGCAGAGTCACCCCAGGATTCTTTCTCTAGCACCTTAGAACTTGTTTGCACAGCTGTGTCCTTGGATATTTTGTTCCACAAGCGCATGATCTCAAATACATACATACTTCTACCCACACTTGCTTATGCAAGCTAAAATTCTTCTTTTTGCCTGTATGTATCAACCTTAATAAAGGTAACCAACATCCCTTGTTCTGATTGTGTCACATGCATACCATCTATTTAAGTTGCTACTTGTATTCCTCCATACGAGAAATACTTTCTGTTTTCTCCTGTAGGATATACTGGGAAATATCCAAATCATTATTGTGAATATTGCTCATGTTTTTATTTCTTGTGGTGCAGAAAGATTGAGAGAATCTCCTAAAAGAACTAGGAAGCAAGACAACGACTTAAGTAAGCAACATATCAGCAGACAAGTATGATATACAAGTTAGCTGTACAGAAGTTAGCTTTTTGGTGCCAGAATTATTTTAAAAGCATATGTAGAGGCTCTGTAAGAAGCACCCTTCTATTCCTAATACGTGGGAATTTTTGCTTCTAGTAGTTTTTCATTTTGATGTATATATTTGCCCAGCTTCTACATTAACTTTGTGTGTACTGCTAATACTATTACTGTCAGTGATATAGGCCATAGTGATACAGGCTGTCCATGCTTACTTATCCTCTGTGTAGTAGCAGTTCATTTTGTTCAGGTGGCCCTTTATGAAAATATGGGTGATGTGCACATGCCAAAGTAAAATTTTCAATAATACCTTAAAAGCTGCAGAAATAAATTTTCACTTTAACCTTGCTAGCAGGCTACTGTTTGGAAGTGAAGAAATAATGTAAAATATAATTTGATTGTCTATAAACCTGGAAAAGTTAATGCTATGTCGATAAAAAATAACATGTTAAACAGTGCTGTCTGCCACATTTCTCCATAAAAAAGCTCAAGAGGCCAAACTGAGATGTCTCTAACATATCAAGGAATGATATGACTTCAGAGGAGTCAGACTGTTCTCTAAGGTAAACCAAGAACAGCTACACCTTCTGTACCTCATGTACTGGATTTTTAGTTTTCTCTGGAGACAGCTGGCAGTGTATCATAACAGCCTGATGACAAAAATAAATGGCTCATAATCCCCAAACACCCTTACATATCAGCTACAGAGGTAAGTAGAAATCTTTCAAAAATGGAAATCTGATCACAAGACTGAGACATCTTTTTTCAATTAGTTTGATCGCTGAAGTTTATCAGTCATCTTTATCCTGTCACAAGAATTTGTGATAAACCTATTTTACATGGATAGCCCTAGTTTCATGTGAAACTGGAGTGCAATGGTTTATTTTTAATCATTTTATTTTTACACTGTCGATTTAGAATTGTCCATGTGGTTAAAAAGAAACCTGACATTTGCAAAACTGCTTGAGAAGGAATTGGTTTGTACCTCTGATGTAATGACACAGTGGGTTATAGAATTCTTCATGTTAATTTGTTCTGGTTCCATAATAAAGTTAATTTTGTTCTAGTTCCGTGGTTGATTATGTTTTTAGGTTGACGGTGGAAATGTGGGGAGACAGAAGTTGTAACTCTTCATATCCTGGTTTAAACCCTGCCAAACACTGTCATTTATTCTCTCACAAAAAACTAACATTAGTTGCATGATCTTCAATATATCACACTGAGTATTTAAAATTAATTTACTAGTGCTTTCCACATGTCTGTTTTGAGTGGCGATATATCTGTGACAGAACAGTCTGGAATGGATATGGACCAAAACTTAAGTAGACTCTGCTTTTGATGAAGATGCAGCATGTTCATATGATTGAAACTATTTCGCAAGAAATATGTGCTAACTGGGTCAACTGAGCCAGAAGTCTTAACATGACCTTTTTGTTGTGAATTAATTAACCAAGATTTGAGTTTCAAATATGGAAACCTCAGTCGACTTAATCCCATGATACATAAACTGCAGAATTCAAGTCTTAAGTGTCCTAAGCCTAGTTCTATGGTAGTAAGCTACAGCAGTAGGCCTTTTGTTTGGACTATTTTTAGTTGTCTCCCTTTTGAAACTTTCTCGCTAAAATTTAATGTTATAAGTTGTTGGAATGTTTTGTAAACGTTCTCATGAGTATGCTTAAAATTGAGGTAAATATGTACGCCTGCATTATTTCAAGAGCTGTCCGTATTCCAAAATATTATAAGTAGCAGTGATGGTACTTCTGTCTTATGATGTTACTTGGGCATTACTTGATTTCTGCAGATTTTCTCTTTAGGTGTGGAACCTCAGTACAGTTTAGCTTCAGTCCTGTATTTGTGTGCGTTAATCTTCTGATATCAAAAATGGAGAAAATTCTTATGCAAGAAAGATGGAAAGGTGTTTGGTGAATCTGAAGAATGCCAGCATCATAGATGGAGGTAGTTCTTGAAAAATACATGGTCTTTGGAGGAAGTGTGCCTGACAATTAATGATTAGGTGAGGAGCTAGTAGTTGTTTTGGAGAGTTTTAAAATTCAACCTTCTCATATTGATACTGCTTGTTACTAAATCTCATGATGTTCTCGGTTCTGTATGAGTGTATGCTTGTAATTTAAAAGCTAACATTCACAAATTGCACATCTAATAATTTATGCCTGATGTAGGTAGAAAGTGAAGGTATTTTACAATGGAAATATGACAGAACTTTAACTGGAAACGCTGTGCATGGCATTGATGTAATTCATCACCTGTTCTGTATGTTTAGCCTGGTTTCTAGAAATCCATTAAATATGATAGGAAGATGGATTGTAGTCTATTTCTAAATGACATTATAATCAGTACATATGGTAATTAGAATCAATTTATAGAAATGTTGTCTGCACGGTCCATCAGTTGGCTAGAAATTTGGAACAGACTGAGGTGGGTGGAACCTAATAATTTCAGGAGAACTTCTAGTTGTATAAATACATTCAGCATAAAACAAATATTTTTCTGAATTTACGATTTCTGTTAATATACGTGTAGTTTCTTCAGAACATGTTAAAGTTCATAGCAATGTTTCTGATGCTTCAGCGTGAACCAAGGGCTTTAGAGCTGTAAAATCAAACATCCATTTATAACAACTTAAAGGACAAGATTGCTGTTTAACTAATGATACCTCCTCTGTGAGATCTTTGTATTACTGTCTCTCAAGTGGATACCAAATGACACAAAATTTATTATTGTCATCATATTTTACTTTCTTTAAGGAGACTCTAATCCAAACAAAACATACAAATACATGATAATTAAAAGGAGATATGCCTGTAAGAATATAGTCTATGTCATGAAAACAACTTAAAAGTGAAAGCGCAGATACCTTGCAAATGTATCCCTTTTGCTTACAAATGTAGCTTGACAAACAGGCAGTAGAGCATGTGTCAAACTGCAGCGTGGCTGAGCAATGACTTTGCAGTTGTTACTCGTTACCACACAAGTTTGTGCACTAAGCATGTCATTGCTTTCATATTTCTGTAAATGTTAGTGTCTTAGATAAGTCTGAGTATGAAAGAGATTGACAATTATTTACAAATGAGTGTGAATTTGTATGTATTCTGTATGTGGTCTGTAGCCGGCCATCAAAAGATGCAAGAGTGCTGCTTTGTATTACATTTTATTTACATTCTTCACAAATTTTGAAGGGACTGTTCAGTTAAGCCTCTTTTGCTGGAAAAAGAAGACCCAGCAGCTGAAAATATATCCAAGATCTAAAATGTGTAGTCTCCTGTAATATTCTTTCTGGCGTATGTCACAGGAAAATAAATGAGCCTGGTAGCAGGCCCTGAAGTTTTATCAACACTGACTATTTTGAACCTGAAAGAGCATCTTCAAATAATACATTCCTTTGTAATCCGTACCAAAGGGAAGTTCGAATACAATAGGCATTTGTCATTATTTCGTTCAGTTTTTGTTACGTCCAGTAAGTCTGTATCATGAACTAGGACCCTGTTGTGAGGTAATGCAAGACCAACATTTACACTTTACTCCACAAAGCAATAGAACTAAAAATAAAATAAAAATAAAACAAAAGGTGGTTGTCATCATCATGCTCATTAAATTTTACACTCAGAAAAATCAGATGAAAGTTTTTTTATAGGTGGCAGTGGTAGTATCCTCTACTACAATACCTTAGCATTCATAAAACAATTGCTTTGTGTAACATATTATGAAGCAGTAGCTTTGGGCTTGAAATTTTGCCATGTTTAATATTCATTGCAGGCTAACCCTTTTTTGTTGATCAAAATGGTTAATTATTCTGCAGAACGGTACAAGATGAAAAATACTGCTTTCACATGTTAAATGTTTTATAGACCTTTTGCTTGAAATGCTGTGGCACCTGCAGACTTTGGAAGGAGACTTGACATTTAGAAGAACATGATCTTAGTATCGGAGCCTGCCCTCCTCTGGAAAATCCACTCAGTTAATCTAAGTTATAAATCTTTGGAGCATTGCAGCTCATACAAGCTTGTAGAATTTGCGAGAGTGAAAAATCCTGAAGCCTTATCAGTATTAAGCTTAAGTCCCCACTGCTCCCTGAGGTGACTAGATCTACCATGGCCGCAGAACAAAGAACAAATTGGGGAAAGTGCTTCAGTGAAGAACTCATCCTGCCTTGCCTGCTCTCCCAATTTGTGGGGGGAGCTAGGGCTGGGGATTGTAATTGAAAGTAGAGCATTTTTCCGTTCTTTGCTGGCAATAACCCTTTTGCCGACAATTTGGTATCATGACAAAGAAAGCTTTGTTTCCAAAGCTGAGCAGACAAAACTATACTGAAAGGAAAGGAAAGGGAATAGGAAACAGTTGAAAGAGTATGAACTGGAAGCTGGAAAAAAAGGAAAACTCAGAAGTGACAGAAAGGAAGGTCAAAACTAGGAAAACAGGGATAAACTAAAGATAGTAGAATGAGGACCGTAAGACTGGATAGTCATCTTGGGAATAGAAAGCAGGGAGGCTGAGTGTTGTAAGAAAGAGTTCCCAGCTTGCATTCAGGCCATCCAGATTCATAGCCATGCTGGCTGAAGCAGAAAGAAGCTCCAAGACTTAAACAGTGAGGTTTGCCCAGCCATGCCTAAGGGTCAGGCAGGCAGGAGCTGTTTAAAGAAGAGGAAATGGGCTTGATGGGCAGTCAGCATCAAATGCTTCTGAATCAATTGGACACTCTCCTGTGACAGCTCACAAGGACCGTGATACCTATCATGAACATGGGATGGCAATGCATGATCATGCAATTCTCCTTCCAGGCACAATAATACAGTCCTTGGACAACTCCCATTGCCTAGAGTGAACTGGTTAGAGCCGGTAGCTCTTGATTATCATTCTTTGGGTATATATATACATAAACGTATATGTGTGCGTGTATAGGGGTATACTCTCATAAAATTTCTGATGCAGCCCCACCTCGAGTACCATGTGCCATTTTGGATGCCTTAATATAAGAAGGACATCAGACTATTAGAGTGTGTCCAGAGGAGGGTGACAAAGATGGTGAAAGGTCTCAGGGCAAGACTTACGAGGAGCATCTGAGGTCACTCGGTTTGTTCAGCTTGGAGGAGAGAAAGCTGGGGGTGACCTCATTGCAGTCTACAGCTTCCTCAAGGGGGGCAGTGGAGGGGGAGGTGCTGTTCTCTCTGGTGACTAGTGACAGGACATGAGGAAATGGACTGTAGCTGCGTCAGGAGAAGTTAAGACTGGACATTAGGAAAAGGTTCTTCACTGAGAGGATGATCGGTCACTGGAGCAGGCTCCCCAGGGAAGTGGTCATGGCACCATGCCTGTCAGAGTTCAAGGAGTGTCTGGACGGTGATTCTAGTCATATGGTTTAGTTTTAGGTAGTCCTGCAAGGAGCACAGATTTGGACTCGACAATCCTTATGGGTCCTGTCCAACTCAAGATATTCTTTGATTCTATAAATATTTGTGAGGTTAGAGTAGATAGTACATAAAGTGCAACAGACTCCAAGAGTGCTGGGTCTCATGAAAGGGAGAATCTTACTGAGACATGTACTGCAGAGTGGCCACCAGTTCTTACCAAGGGTGGTGGGTAGGAAATAGCCACTTTTAAGTCAAGGCAGCTCTTTGATAAACGAGTACTGACTCCTGCTTTGAAAATTTCAGGATGTTGGAGGAGATAGAGCAGCATGAAGTTGTTGCCATCGTTTTAGAATGACTTAGATTGAAAGTGCTGAGGATTAGGTACTACCATGTGGTTCTGGGGTTAGGAAGTGTGGCCAAGAAGCATCAATATGTTGGCAGCCATTGTTCAAAAATTCTGCCCAGCCTTTGATGAGGACAAGGCTTTTTTTTTTCTCCTAGGAAGAGATTCAGGTGTTTGCATTTAGTAGCCAGATATGTATATAAAACCACTATGAGCGACTTAAAAATGTGGGACAAGCCTGTTTGTGTAACTAGTCATTCCTTTTGTTAATCAAGATTGTATCCTGTATCACCAGAAATTCATTTAAACAAGTATATGACTTAGCAGAAACATAGCTTATTTTTTTTGTTTTTACGTTAGAACACAGCAAGTGTCATATTTTCTAAATTTTTATGTGCATACCTGTGATTTGTATCAGGCACCATTTGCCTAGAAATTAGGATTTGAATATGCAAAAACAACATTTCATTTCCGGTGTTATTGATTAAATAAAACTACTGTGAATGCATGCAATGCATAAGGAAATAAAAAGGCTTATCAAAACATGTTTCATACTAACAGTCCAAACACACTGAAATTCTTTAATCTCCAGCTTAGGGTGGCATTCACGATTCACTGCCTATCTATTGCCACAGGTACAAAAAGATGAATGAATACCAAATAGTAGGACTTAAAACGTGGCAAAACCATTCTTAAACTCTTATTTACTTTCTAAAAGATTTTCTGTTGCTTTTGAGTAAGTACAGTCCCTATACGAAGAAAGTGGAGAGTTTCTTTATTCCCTCATGTTTCCGTCATATTTTCCTGTTGTGAAAGTTAATGAAGTGCAGGACATGCCTTAGCTAATCAAGAGTTGTCCATAGTACAATGCATTTATTTTTATATATGAAAGTGGTTTTCGTTAAGAAGGTGTTAGATAAAAAGTAGAAATGTCTCTGTGTGCTCTTGAATCATGTCTGGGCTTTAGCTGTGAAGTAGTGCTGTACATGCCAGGACATTACGACTTAGTCATAGATAGTTATGAGACAGTAGCTTCCCTTTTCTTTCTGATAGAAATACATAATCTGATGTTTGTTTGAGAACTTCTCTTTCTTTCCCTGCAAGGATGTTTAAATACAGCAAATCGCTTTTTGGCCTAATTTTTCTTCTGCTTTTTAAGTGAATAGATGGTAAACAGCCTTCTATATTTTACCTTGAAATCTTGGTGGAAAACCACCATTCAGTGTTTAGGGAGTGCTCACCCTGAGAATGCTGCATCTTAGAAAGGGCTTGCTAAACCCGCTGTGCATGCAGGTAGGATAGGTGACTGACTCACAGCCAGACTTTTAGTTAAGGAACGGAAGATTACTTTCACAGATGAAAGCCTCATATTTAAACTACTTTCTGGATTTCTTGTGAAGCTGTGGGCTTGACTGATCATCAGTTTGGGGATCTGGGAAAACTGGCAAAATGTATTGTGGGTCCTACTCGGAATCTAGAAAGATCTAGCTTTTACGATGTAAATGACATTGTTACAACATTTTGGAAAGTCCTGGTACAGTATAGGAAGAGGCTATTGAAGGGTTTTATAACACACCTGACTGTGTTTGGTTCTTGGCAGTCACGTGATATTAATTTATTGAATGAATATTTATTTAATAATCATATTATTATGATAATATAGTAATGTTATTGTTTCTGGGCAGTTTGTGGCTTTTACTACCATCTTGCAGGATACCAACGCAACAGAATTAATTTTCTACCATATGCAGATACTACAGCATGAAGCATTTCACAATATTTGGTCAATTATTTCTAATCATTAGTTAGTACCTATCAGTTCTGTGACAAAATTGGCTTTTAGCTGATGGAACCCCTCCTTCAGGGGCCTCCTCAGTAGATCCCAGTAGGGTGCTCATCTTCCTGTGCCCTGCAGCACCTTATTGTAGTTTTTGCTGAATATCGCTGGCCTTTTGACTCTTCCTTTGAGGATCTGCTGACTACCAAGATCTATTTGAGTCCTGATTGGTTCCCTTAGATCTGCTTACAGTACTACAGAGCTGGGAAAAATTCCTTTTTCTTATATTTTGTGGTGTGTTGGATTTTGGTAAAGACTCCACAGTAAATGCCAAATATCAGTTCAATTTAATGCATTAGATTGCATAATGCAGCAACTCATACCAGGGTTATGCACCATCTATCTAATTGAAGAGAACTTTGCATGTTCTTGAGAAAAAACATATCTGATAGGCTACATCGTCGTGATTTTTCTTTTATGTAGTTAATAGTGGAGACTTTTTTATATTCTTTTCTCATTTTATTATTATTATTTCTTATCTTCTTTTCTTACATAGAATTATCCATTTTGCATCTGTTTTCACTGTAGTCAGCAAGGGGACAAATAACCTTGAGATATTGGAAGGCTTATCCCTGGTGTGGTTAGGATGCAAAAGTATTGTGTGTAGCTTGTCATCAACCTTGCAAGTCAAGGTGTCAGTAGAGCTAACTAACCCTGAGGTAAGTATTTCAGAGAGATGTTTTGCAAAGTGCTTGATGGTCATTCTTCGTTGTGAAGACCTGGACTGAGTAATAACACTGGGGAAGGGGTGAGCATCCTTCTTTTCCTCACATATGCAAGAAATTTGTAATGCTAGAATTTGGTCTTAGTACGTACCATTTATAAGTTTGTTACAAGGTACTAAAAAGACAGGAAGATGTGGGGGTGGAGGAGCGAGGGAGTGGAAATCAGCTAATGGCATGGAGTGCACTGCTACTAAAGCAGGGGAAAATCTGGCAGCCTCATCAGTATTCTATCAAAGCATTTGATTTTGTAGAACATACTGATGTAACATATCAGTGTCATTAGCAGTGACGCACCTTTTCCTTCCAAACTGAATGTGTGCCATTTAGGTTCATTTATAATGCTTATTACTAGAGTTAATAGGTAAATGTTATTTAAAAAGATGCCCCTAAAATTTAATTATTATTTCAAAGCTGTTTTAATTATATTTATAAATGCTAAAATGTTATGAATCAAACAATTGAATGAATCATTCCATCATTGTATAATTAAGACTGACTAAAAGTAAAATTATATTTTAATGGCCCTCTTCTTATCCCTTCGAGGCCAATGGCAAGAGTCCCATTGACGTCAGAAAGTGCAGGATCAGGCCTTAATATGATCTGCCTTTTTTGTGAGTAACCTCAATATAAAATGCTCTGTCTTTTTTTAAAGATAAATGTTTAGCTGACTGTTTAGTCACTTGTTCAAAGCTTGTAGATAGAAAAAATGTTTCTGAGATAACATACTTTTCTCAAAATCTAGCAGATATTATCATTGCCTTTTCAACCCTGAAAACAGATTATTAAAACATCAGTCCTATTGCCTGATGTTTGTATATCTCACTATATCACTAACTTCTTTAGTCTATGTAGAATTATTCAGTGGGAACAGTATTAAAATTACCTGTCTTGCTTTGAGTTGCATCCACTTCTGATTCTGTTCCAGTGGCACATGGCTGAGTAAAGCTCAGTGCCATTTCAAAGTGACAAGCTGGATTCAGCTATTTTGGGGTCAGCTCAGCTCTTTAATTGTTGTTGCAAGTTTGGATTCACAAAACTGGAAATGTCAGATAACCACAGCAGGGTGAAATTTATCTCAGGGATATTAAGAGTATCAGGTCAAAGGACTTTGGTACAAAGTATGGAACTGAGAAGAGTAATTTGATTGCTGTGGGGGTTCACAATTGTCCTGTCTTTAACATATGCTCTGGCTATAAATATGTGAATTAATTGATTTTTTTTTCAACTTGTGAAACAGAAAAGACAAAAATGTTATTTTTTATTTAATGAGGTGAAAGAAATCAAATATGAATTTTTTTGATGCTGTTTTGCTTTTTTTTGCTGCTAATTCCTCTTACATATTTGTATGAAAAGCAGAGAAAGGGAAGCTTCTGCTTTATATCACCCTGGTGTTTTTATCACTCCCTTCTAATGATGCGTTACCATTTTTGACAACTAACTAAACACACTCTTAGCGTGTAAGCATTTTATAGGAAATTAATCAGACCAACTATGAAGAATTGAGAAAGATCAAATGTTGGATATTCTATGTGCTTAGTGGTTGAGTTGTTACCTGAGAATGTAAGAACTTTTGTTTCAAATTCTGGGCTGGACTGAAGTAGACTTTGAAGTTGTACTTTCTGTATCTTGATGATTTCTTGAACTGTGGAATTAAGAGGGACAAGGAAAATAAGAAACAACAGAAATCATCAATTGCTTTTCTGACAGCTTTATGCAAACAAAAAGACAACCAAAACCTGTGACATGTTTCCAGATACTTTAGGATGGCTGAAACTGTTTTTTCTAAAACCAGTTCTATTTGTTAGAAAGTTTGTTTCATACCCCTTACAAATCTTGTAATCTAAACTTTGCAGCTATAGTGTAAGCGAAGAGTCTTGTGTGAAACTACAAGTATCTTAATTCATTAAAATATTATTTTGCAGTAGTTGACATTCAATTTTTTTTTAATGTTTTTTGAAAGGTTTTGTATCTGTAAGAGATTCCTTAAAATGAAACAAGAAATAGTGATGGGACATTTTTCCTGTGAAGTGGAATATTAGTCCATAAAATAGTATGTCTTTGTGTTACTGAGATTAAATTTGATATCAAAATATGGGTTATAAAGAGCTCTTTCTTTCTAGATGCTTAGTCTGAAAGGACATTGCTATATGCATGATTTTGTAGCTGTTGTAGTGTACTACGTTCAATTTGTCCCCTTCATGAAATATAATTTGTTATGGAACATTTTAAAATGGAAAACTCTTTGCAGCTGGCTCTCACCACTGCTGTGGTGTCAATTCTAAACCTATATTTTTAACAATGTAGCCCAAGACATAAAGAATGCATACCTGCAAGAAAGCTTATGACAGAGTTGGCACATACAACCTTTTTGTAAATGAGGATAGAGGTCTGTAACCCAGCTAGTAAATTTACAAGTGTAAGAAGTGTAGCATATAGAGAAGAGTGGTCAAGACAACTGGAATAAGAATGATTTCTTCAGTTCGTTATTCAGTGTGCATTTTATGACAGACTGAAAAAAAAAAGGACAGAAATCAAAATTAATCTTTTCCAGTTCAGCATGAAAAAGAAAAGAAATCTGAAAGAGCAGTCTAGTGTAATTGTAATCTAATACTATTATATATTCTCTTCTCTGTTTCTTTGGAATCAAAGTTTTAAAAACACTGATGAAGGTTTCCACACAAGCTCTTAAACCTAGGTAATTTGTTTCATCTGACTTTAACATGTTTTACATATTATGCATTTAATAATGAGCAAAGTAGCTAGACTGATACTAAATATAGACAAAAGAGAACACTGATTTAAGGTCGTTGTGTCAAAGGCAGCAAAATACTCTGTTTATAGCATGTCAGGAATGGCTTTACGATTAACACTAATTACTGAGAAAAAAATCAAAACAGCGGCTTTAAGGAAGGACACTTTTCAGCGCAAGATCAAAGCCATGTCTCTACAGAATAGCAAAGCTATTTAATTGCACTGAAGTGCTAATTGGATTTTGAGGTGCTTTCATGTGTTTCCCCCAATTAGCCAGTCATCCCTGACCAAATCCACCTAAGAAGAAATTATGGGTTTTAAAACTTTTGTCTGCACAGTTGCAACTGGGAGTACCTGTGTAAAAACAGTAGTGCCTTCTGTTTATGTAAATTGGGGTCTTTTAGGTCATGTTACTAGGCTTGCAGGGATGAATAGATAAAGAGCAAAGCAATCCCACACTTTGTGGTAAACAATTATCTAGATATTCTGTCATCTATCAGTGCAAGAAAATAGAAAAGCTACAGCTAACCACCTTTTTTGTTACTTAGTTCATTGGTACATACTGTTTAAAGAGAGATTTTCATGCCTGAGGAAAGTTTTGTCTTCAGAGGCTTTATCTGTGTTCTGCATTTCTGTTAAATAGATAGAATTATTTAATTCTAATATTTTTAGGGAAAATTTGCAGTCTTTTTCTAACTTTTTTGATAATTTAGTTTGTATTTTTCATATTCGTATAAATTACTGCAATGATCTTTTCACTAGCCTTATTTATAATTATAATTAACATCATGCAGATTTATAAAAACACAAAAAGTCAAAATAGTGGTGACAATTGATGAAACTCATACAGTTTCAGAAAAGCTATCGTTTGTCAGTAGTAGAACCATGTCAAATACTCAGTAATCTTTCTAGGCAAGGTGCAGATGCACTGTTTTCATAACAAGATTAACAAGATTTCTTCTGTGTCCTCAAGAGTCTTACATCTTCCTTCTTCAGGTGCTTAGACAAGTTGCTCTCGTCCAGTCATAACTGTAGTAAGATTTTGAGGAAGGAGAGACTTTTCAGCCTGATGGAAGAGAGGCATAAAGCAGATTTGTCTAAATAGGAACATGGTGAAGACCTAACCATTATGCTTTTTTTTTTTTTTTTCTGTGAATCACTGAGCTGAAAGAGTGACATCATACATTGCTGTAGAACTATATGTTAAGTCCATCAGAATATGTTCATAAAAATCCTATTGAGATTTCCCTAATAGAGCAAAAGGTCTAGTGTAAACCAGTGTCCACGCAGATTACCAAGATCTTGCGATGCGTTGTGGTGGTGGGATTGATCACATGGCTACTGTGCAAGTTACCCTACCTGAATTCTGATCATTTACACACTAAAGTCGTGGCTAGTGCTGTCTTCCTCTCTGTGTGCTACAGAGCCCCTGGGTTGATTTCACTGGGTTTTGTACTTCCTTAGGATGAGTTTTCAGTTAATTAGTTAATTGTAGCAGACTTGACCCTTTGTGTGTGCAGTGGAGTAATTGTGGGAAGGCAGGGTGAAGTTATTGGTAGTCAGGAGCTTTAAGGTTAGATGCAGGAAGGGACTTGGGTGCAAACCAGCTGGGTGCTGCAGTATGTACATCAAGACCCTGTACAGAAGGGACTGAAGATTTATGGATTCGTAAGAATGAATAGGAACTAGCATGGTTCTGTGACCCTTGGATTAGAGGAAAAAGTTTGAGTTTGGTGACAAGTGTCCTACTTCCTTCATAAGTTTGTGCATTTTAAATAAAACATTGATTTTTTATTAAACTTGCACTGATACAATATAATATGGGTGCAGAGTTTTTCCCTCAAACTATGGGATTCATTATTGCTCCTCATCACTTGGTAAACTATGGGGTTTACTGTTGCTCTGATGGTTGATCGAAATCCATGTACTCCATCGAGCAAACACCCTTGATGTGTTCTAATGCTACACACTTGTCATTTTATTGTGATTAAGGTCTTTCACACAGGGCTCCCATAATTTAAGAGGCACCAGAAGCATCAGGCCTGTCACACTGATTTCAAGAGTGATTTTTTTTTCTTTCAGAGCACTGCAACACAATGTATTCTAGAATAGTCATTTGAATGTTTGCTTGACTTCAGTGAATGTATAGTTCCCTTGAAACCATTTGCTTTAAAGTTTTTTAAATGAGTTTGGATTCAAGAAATGTTGGTTTTAGAAACTGTTAACTTCACCTTGTAGGACCTAGTTTCATTGCTTCTTGACTGTGAGAAGACACCCAACAGAGAATATCACTGGAATGAACTGTGTAGGACTTCCAAGCAAAATACATACTTGCATGTGAAGTGTTCTTGAGTTGTAGTTTATTTTTATTGCTCTCGAACAAAAAGCTTCTATGCTAATGAAATGTGAACATTTTGGAGCCCAAAGTACATAATTTGCCTACCAGACTAGACCAATAGGCCAATAAATTCTGCATTTAAGAACAACTAGGAACACATGCTTTATAGGTAGAAAAAAAGGAAATAATATGTCCATAAAGAAGATTAGTTCTAATCCCAGCCTGTTAACAATCAAGCTATAGTATTTTCTAAAAAGTTGTGACGTGAGGAATTAAATGCTATACTGTAGTGTTAATATAGTCCAATTGTTTATTCAAGTATTTTATCATACTTTTCTGTTAATTACATATTTTATATTTATAATGAAAAGTAAATAATGGTACTACTTACTCTTTTGAAAGTACTTAGCAAAGTATTTAATGTATGCACTGAGCTGTGTAAATGGTATTGTTACTAAATATACCATTTCATGACTTTTTTATCATATTTTATCAGCCTGCAGTTGTTACCTTACATTAACAGGAAACTGGTTTAAAATTATAGTCTTAGTTTTAGTACATTGTTCATTTCTACCTATAGCAGTGCTTTTACCTAATGTCATCTGAAATCCTTCTAGATTTTAGATAAAACATACTCTAAATATATGCATATATATATATATATTAGGCAGTATGAAGTGTACCCCTACCACATGCTGTGGGGCTGTGTTTATCCTTTTTAAAAATTAGAACTGTTACTTATGCAAGGATTAAGTATCATGAAAACAGTGATTCAAATATAAGCTTTCAAGCAAAAGACTTATCCCGTTTTGGTTTTATTTCCTGTTGAATTATTCCTTTTTTTTCATGTGCTGTTTTTGTATTGGCTCCGCTCTTGTCCTTTCCTCAGCTGAGACTGGCAAGAGTTAAAAATCTGTAATTTAGTGAGTTAAGATTGTTTGTTAACTTAGAAGCAAACTGAAAACTCTTGGGCTTTAATAAGAGATCCTTTCAAATACAGCTGAGACAGCAGACATGCATTTTATATTTAATGCTTATTCTGCTCTTTCACATGTAAATAGTTAACAATGTGTTATTACAGAATACATGTTTTGCACCACAGCTTTTACGTCTACTAATGTGCTGAAGTGGAGTTTTATTCACTGTTAGTGCCTGCATTCAGTCAGAAACTGTGTCCTTGTATGACCTTGTTCATTGGCATTTTCATCCTTCTTTGGTGTTTAAAAACATATTTTTAAAGGAATCTTGAAAAGCACCAGCTTAACTGGAGCTGTAGTGTTTGGGAAAAATTATTCCTGAATTATATGAAAAAAAGTTAGCTAAATTTGCATTCAAAGACTGAAGTGTTTCACTCCTTTATGCCTTTCTCTTTCTTAAATGATCCAGATTTTCACAGTGTCTATGTGAACATCATTACCATATTGCTCTCAGCACTTCAGATCCTGCCAGCGTCTGAGCACAGTGAAGTACAATGGAGGATATGGGTGCTTTGCAACTTATAGGAACAGCCTTTGTTTGAAAAGCCCTGAGGATGAGCATCCGCTTTTTTGTTTTAAGTTCCATGAGGTCATGGACCTTCTCAGTTTGCACTTCCATGTCCTATGTGCTGAAGGACTGGAAGTGTTTGGAAGTCCGGGCCATTCTAAGCATTTCTACATAGTTTTTTATTCTGATGAAATGAAAGTTGGCTGCTATATTTTTTCTTTTTATTCCTTTTTTTTTTTTTTTGGTAGTAAACTACTCTCAGTGTATTTTGAACCTCAGTGTATCATAGAATCATGGAGTGGTTTGGGTTGGAAGGGACCTTAAAGATCACCTAGTTCCAACCCCCCTGCCATGGTCAGGGACACCTTCCACTAGACCAGGTTGCTCAAAGCCCTATCCAGCCTGGCCTTGAACACTGCCAGGGAGGGGGCAGCCACAGCTTCTCTGGGCAACCTGTTCCAGTGTCTCATCACCCTCACCACTACCCTTGTATTTTCAAGCAATTCATATGACTGCTGAAGAGCATCTTTGTAAAAGTAGATATAGAGGGAACTTAAGAGTACAGATCTGAGTATTATCTTTAGAAATATAAGCTCACTTTCAATAAAAGGAAAGGTTTGAAATAAATAAGGCGCAGATGATACTTTATCACTATGAGGCAAATTTTTTGTTCAAAATAATAAATTACAGTTTTCCGACAAGTTGGAGCATTTTTCATGGACAAGGGCTGTTGATGACACCTTCTAAAGTGCTGCAACTTTTTACTAATTTAAAAAAGTCTGCCTCAGATCGATTGCGACCTTATCACTAGGATAGTCTCATTCATCTCCTAAGCAAGCTGCTGTCTCATTGCACACTAATAGCTTTCAGCTGAAGTTGCTCCTTTTAGAAGATTCAATACTTAGTAATGCTTTCAAATGAGCTTTGGAGAAGGTGAAGCACTTTTGGTGGCTTCCTTCAAGACAATGCTTTTCACTATTAAATTCCTAAATTGCAAATATAACTTAATAAACCTTAAATTGTATGAAAGTAAAGCGTTTTCTTACAGGTGATTAAGAAAAACATGGTAGATTTGTAGTAAAAAAGTTTTCTATGCAATGATTAATGCTATCAATAACATATTTACTTCAAATAGTTTTCCTAGTTGAGGCTGATAAGTCTAATGCAATCCATAACTATGGCTGTTTAGCACTCTTCATTAGATAGCTGTTTTCAGTTTCTTTACAATTTGTCTGGTGCTTTGGGATTAATTTCTGCATGGGTGATGTATGTTTCAGTTTAACCTTCTGAAAGATTTTGTTCAAGTAGTTCAGCAGTTTTCAAGAATTAAATTAGTTTGTTTTGTCCATGTCAGCCATTAATAAAATAATCTCATTGAGTAGCTGTCATGACTTTGAAATGACATGAAGTTTGAAGGCAGGGTCATATTGGCATAATTGCGCTCCTTATACAAATTCATCCACAAATGGCTAAACTATAAAATTAAAAAAAAAAATCTGCTTGCATATATTCAGACAAGACCTACAAGAGATTGGTCTTGATTGTACTTGTTTAAAAGCAGTCCAAAAAGGTCCCTGAGGTTCTTTTCCTTCAGAGTTCATGCTCTGTGAATAAAACGAGACAAGAGGTAAATAAAACAAAAATGGGAAATAGAAAGAGTCAATGAGGCAATCCTGTTCAACATGAAAGACAGTGGTATGACACTGATGGTGATTTTTCAAAATCTGTGATACTTAGCAAGCTTACACTAGCAAAAGTTACTAGAGGCTGGAGCGTAAGAGATTGTAAGGGAAGACTCACATTTTTATTACTTGGGTCACATGCGGTTTCTGTAGGCTGGTGTATATTTAAAGTTACATAAGAATGGTTTTTCCTAAGTAGCTGTTCCTGAGCAATTGTGTGGATGATACAGAGTATACTGTACTAGATCTTTTATAAACAGTGGGGCCTTTCCACCAGAATTCTGAAAGTTTCCTGTGTGTCCTTTAAACTACATCCACTTTTTCAAATTTATGCCACTGATGTTCATCGTCAGATTTTTCAGCATGTTCAGTTTAGACAGCATTATGTTTTTTTAACGATGCAAGAAGTACATGCTAATCCTTATGTTTTAAAATATTTAAGTCATCCAGTTCCAAACTTTTATCTTTTTCTGGTAAAAAATCTGTTTGGTTTCACTAGACAACAAAAATACTGAAGAGATATAGACAACTTCAGGATTCTTCCTTGTAATAAAACATTATTATTGATGTCTCAGATACAATTTCAAATCTGAGTATGTGCCTGAATGTATGGAAATGTGTGTTGGATATAAGAAATACTTCTTAAATGAAATCTTTCTTACAAGATTGTTAAAAAAATTACATTAAAAAGAGGATAATGGCTTTTTTGTTTTCAAAGAACTTGGAAGAAATATGATGCCTGGGAAGGTGGAAAGATACAAAGATTGTAACCTCAGTCTCATTGCTAGAGAAGATAGTGTATGAGATTGAAAGCAAAATGAGATAAAATTGGTTAGTGAATCTTGAAATCAAATAGAAACATGTGTGACATACGCTATTTTTAGGACAGAAGAAGAAATTGAGAAAAGTGTGTGATAGAGTCTGGATAATTTTCCAGAATATCCTGTCATTACACAGAATAATAATAATGCACACCCTGTGTAATTCAGGCAATTCTAATCTTGTTAATTTTTTATTTTAGAATGATGGAGACCTATCTGTGGATAGGTTTTATTTAGAATTATGGAACCCTAAACTGTATTTATAATATAGTGGAGGTGCCTTGCAAAAACAATGCCTACTTATTTACTTTCTTGGGTAAAAACGTAACATCTGCATGGTGAGTGATCAGATGAAAGTCCTAGCAAAAACATGTTACTGGGCTTAGAAAACAGGATATTGAGAAGTGAGTTAGAATTCACAAACACGTTGCCTTGAGCCAGCAATACAACTAGCTTTATGCCAGTAACTTCTGATTTCATGCATAGGTGGTCTGGTATGCTAGCAGTGTCATCTGTGTGCTGCTTGCTACAAGGCAAAGGTCTTGATGGCTTCATCTGCTGTTAAATATGACGTCAAAAACAGTCAGTTATTCAAATATGTATGTTTGTTCTACATAGAAAAGGCAACAGTTTTGAAACTTGTTATTATAATTTAAACATGGTCTATATTAATATATGGCATCTGGATTACGGACAGCATGTTAATCAACTAGTGTGCCTTTATTTATGTGTGATGATTGTCACAGCTAATGACTTGTGAATCACTACTCTGCACAAAATATAGCTTGCAATTACTCTTTACTAATATTCTAATTATTTTCCAAGCATTCTATGCATTTATATCTGTACATACAAAATTATATATTTATTTATAAACTATAAAGCTACCTATATATTCATAAGCTCCTTGGTGCTATCCTTGTGTGTTAAATATCTTAAATTTAAGTGAAAACATTTCTAAAATGAGGAAGACACTATGTAGTGTCTATGGACAGCACCAAGAGGAGAAAGACAAAATTCTTGAAAATGAAGTAACTGCAAAAACAGCAAACAAAATTGTACATCTAGGAAATGCTAAGCATCTGTGCTGGTTTAAGTTAAAACAGAAATAATTCTACTCAGTGATTTTACTTTTCAGTTAAGGCTCTTCTAAGTAATTGCACCTTCTGAAATCAACAGCATGTTTTTCCAGACAGTGACTGCTTCTAGCAGTGATAACACTTGATGTTTATAGTTAATACCTAAGAATGGTATGCAGAAAGGCTCTTGCTTATACTTGCTCCTGTAAGCAGCCAAGGTCACTGCTAAATTCTGTATCCCATATTGAGGTGCCGGAAGTGAAAAAGGGTCAGAGCGAAGTGAAAGGTCGCACCTGCAGGGAGGAGTGAACCAGACAAGTGACCCAAAGCTGACCAAGTTGGTATTCCATCCCATACACATCATATCCAGTATAAAGCTGAGGGATCACAAGCGTTAAGTTCTTCTTCTTCCATGGCCGACATCCAAGGAGGACTGCATTGGTACTTCTGTCTGTGATCCCAATCAGTGCATTCCTGAATCCAGCTCCTGCATCCTGTCTGCTGCCAAGTCCGGCCTGGGACAGCCCCAGTGCTGGCCCTGCAGCATCAGTGGTGGCATATTGTTGTCAGGGGGTGTTGGGTTTGGTTCTGTGTATATTTGTGTATATTTTATTATTTTCTTCTTAATATTATTTATCTTATCTTATTATTGTTATTGTTTCATTAAAGCTGTTCTAGTTTTCTTTTCCAATCTGTAAGCCTCTCTTCCTTATTTTCTCTACCTTCCCCTTTCTGGGGAGGGAGAGTGTTCAATAGAGGGCATCTGTCATTCGTTAATAGCAGGCCCAACCCTAACCTGTGACAGCATCTTAGATTAAAAATATTTCTAGCATGACCAAAACAAAGGGGAGGGACATATGTATATAAATGTGCATGTGTGTGTCTATGAATGTATATACATATATACATAAATGTTCTCAAAAGAATGGTTTTGTATTTGGCAAAGTTTGATGGTAATAATGTCTACTGAAAAATATTTTGCTATATCTTAAAATTAGGGAAAGGCAAAACTTTTATGGAAATTATCT